>NC_047046.1:87226545-87486545 GCF_011762595.2 Tursiops truncatus | reverse complement strand
GTGTAGACTGTGTCCAAATAATTCTTTTTCCTAAAAATTATTATTGAAGTACAGTTGATTTACAATGTTGTGTTAGTTTCAGGTATATAGCAAAATGATTCAGTTAATTTATATATATATATATATTTGTTTTATATATATATTCTTTTTCAGATCCTTTTCCATTATAGATTATTACAAGATATTGCATATAGTTCCCTGTGCTATAGAAAAATACTTTTTTTTCCACATGGAATATGTGCTTAGGGACGATTCACTGAGAAAATGCTTAAAAATTAGGCTGATTTCTGGTAAAGTGCGTTGACTGTTGGAAGAATTAACTAATTATAAATAAATTATATCTTTACAGAGGAACATTTCCCAGATTTTCTTTGTAACAACTGTGGCGTGTGAAATAGAGAAACAGGACTTTTATTTTACACTGTACTTTTCTCACAGGTCTTAAGCAGCCCAAAGAAATCTCTATTTACTTTAAAGATAAATTTTTACATTTCTATTGGTTTTTTCCATGTGTTAAGTATTTTGGGTTCACCTCCAAACTCATGGAAGTTGGGAAGGTAATTTTCTTCTTCTCCCATTGGCAGGTTAGCAAAATTACAATTATTTCTCCATTGTAGAAACTGTGCATAGAATAATATTTAAGTACTATTTACCAAATAATAAGCCATTTTGTTTAACGCAAATTGATAGTTACCTAAACACAGTGAAGATATTCTTGTCAAAGTAATATAAGCCTCCACTGTATTCCTCTAAAATTGAAGAAGGAAAGCAAAACCGAAGGGAGGAAATTGGGTGAAAATGGCATTTGGGACCTGTTAGTTCGTTATGTTAGTGAACCTAACAAAACAAATAATTGTTGGATTTTATAACCCAAGTTTCATAATAAATTTGCCTTTTAACAAAAACATATTTTAAAAACTACAATAAGCGAGGGAAAAACATTCTTCAATACAATTCAGATTTTTTATTGGGGGCAAATAATTTAGAATCTCCACCTGTAATTTTTCTTACTGGGGTCTGTATGAAGTACCATAACGCGATCACTTCAACTGTTATTTCCACTTGTTTCACGATCAAAATCTCAGTAGGATTAGCATTCCATAAAAGTTACAGAGAAGCACAAATTTCACAAGACAGTCTTGAATACAATGAATGCAAATGAAAAGCCTCTAATACGTCATGTGTGCAATTGAAATTTTGGGTGCATATTTTAAGAATGTTTTCAAACAACAACAAGCACTTCAACTGAATTGGTTGGTAGGGGAGAACCAAAACGAGCCTGTTTCACTAGGGACACAGCTCTTCAGAAGCAGCAAGACTGCAGTTGAGTCCAGAGTGAAAGCAGCGGCCTTCCGTCACATTCAGGAGAGCGAGATGCAAAGTAAGTTGTTGTAACTTGCTTCGATGGCAGTTCCGTTACAGTGATTACGTGCATCGTGTTACAGTGTAGATGTGCTCATCTGGAAGCAGTTATCTTTAAAAAAAATGCTGTCTATATAACTAGAAAACCCATATAGGAGAGATCTGACAGCAGCTCCAAATTTTATCATGCAACTTCCAAAGCCCTTAATCCTGCCATTGTTTTAAGCCAGTATTAGGTCGGATTCGAATGTATCCAACTACCTTTCAATTAAATTTACATGTGTAACTGGCTTTTCATTCTAAAAATAGAAGTTATTATATCCATTTGTTGACATGGCTCAAAAAAGTTTGTTTCAAGGTGAAACCACGTCAAAGCCACTGCAACAACAGCACAAGGTTTGAGAAATTTACTTCCAATGCAATGGGAAAATTCTTTCTTCCTTTAAGGGGGAACTGAAAAACAAGCACTGTTAACATTATCATTAATGTCGAAATAATTTACTTTTTGCATACTGGCTCCTCAACAACTAAGAGACTTCAAACTGTAAATAGGCAGGGGCCTTACAGTGCACCAGGGTTCTCTTAGACCTAGTGAAGAAAAACGCCAACCAATGCACCCAGGAACAGAACTTAGCCAAGAGTCTTCCCTTCTTGGTTAACGGGAATATTTGGTTGAGGTTACTTTCTGAAAGTACCACCCAGTTTTGCTGTATCCGCGGGCTACCAATGCGAGGAAGAAGACGTATTGGAAAGAGCTCTCTACTTTGCTAACACCAAGGATGTACCAGCCATGGCTGTGAGCCGGGTGTCTGCACGTAACGCCGAGTCTGTCTTCCTGAACGCAGTCAGGAGGAGCGAAAAGCACGGAGGCTAGAAGAGGAAGCTGTTTCAGGTGGAGAGGAAACGCGCAATTAGTTTCTACAGCTAGCCCCACGCTTGCTATTTATGCCTGAGATTTCCAGCGTTTCTAAGCCTCACCGTTCAAACGTTCTTGAGTAAGCGTGCCGCCTCTGGGGGCTGCAGGAGGGGGAAAGGGTGCCACCGCCTTTCAGAGAGGCCTCCAACCAAAAAACAGCTCCAACAGCAGTCTTAAAATGACATGATTTTTTTCCTTCTCACTGATAAAAAATGCAGAAAACGTTTAGCAAAAATGTCCCTATTCTTAGGACAACTCTGGGTGTGAAAGGATCCCCTTCCCATTGCTCTCTCAGCTCCGATTCCTGGTCTGCTATACAATACACAAGGATCATGTTATACAAGGGCCATGTCTTCGCTGCCTGCAAAGGCATATGCGGCCTTCCACATAAGAACGACGTGGCAGAAGATGGACAGAATGTTAAGCATATGCGGCCTTCCACATAAGAACGACGTGGCAGAAGATGGACAGAATGTTAAGCATATGCGGCCTTCCAAATAAAAACGACGTGGCAGAAGATGGACAGAATGTTTACACTCACGATGATCTTTTAAAGCCACGAGTTAAAAGCGTGCCTGTAACATAGATAAGAATATTTGAGACCAGATGCTTTCTTTAAAAAATTCAAACCGCAGTTCTCAGCAAGGCTTTCTTATTCTCTCCTTCCAGGAGGCTGGGCCTTGCAAATCAGTAACCGAATTACAAAGGGCAGTAAACAGGTGTTTGATAATTCTGCTGATCAGGCCCAAACTCTCACCTTCATTCTGCCACCCTTTTGCTACGCATTTTAAATCCCTTACAATTAACGAAAAGAGAAGCAAACGTTCCTTACCGGGAAAAGGAATGTTAACTTCTCCACTTTAATCAGTAACTCGAAAATGCCACGTGGGTCTCTAGGAAAGGAAACCTTACTTTCTCCTGTGCCTTTTCCATCCCTTAAAAATCTAGGAAGCATTTTTCAAGTTTTCCCAAATTGTTAGGAGACACTATTTTCTTGCAAATTAATTCTTTTTAACTCCTTATGATAGCTTTGAATCCCATAAAGAAAGATGAATTATCACATACTGAGCCCAAGCTGTGAAGCAGGAGGAGACAAATAGAGACCCCTACCGTGTTTAACAATGTAGAAGAAATTCCAGACGCAACAGAAAAACTTTGTCCTTTTCCTAGACCTCCAAGCGTGTGAGCTCGGAGCGGAACAGCGGAGGGCGCTCGTGCCTCGCCCAAGCCGCACTGACCCGCAGGCCGCTTCCGCCGACTCAGCGGCCCACGCCTCAAATTTGTTAAGTAAGGACCACCTGTGGCACAGGCGCCAAACGTCTTCTGTTTAAAACATTTGCGGTTTTTCATCTGTGGGGTGATGCACCAGGGAGGGGAAACACTGTTTCCTTTATGAACACACGCAGATGGAAAGCGGCCACAACGTTCACTTGTGTTAACTATCTGCTGCATCAAATAATAAGATGTTTGTTACACTTTAAGGTTGCACAATAGTTCTTTCACTCACATGTTACGCTGTAATCTTGCTTACGATGAATACACGAGTATCACTCTGCCTCACCGAGAACGCCCAAACCTGGAATACGGCGGCAAATGCAAACAATTTCCATCAAAGCTCGGGGAGGGGGAAAAACAAGGTCTGTGCAGGGTCACCTTCGGTTCAGAGGCGGAGGTTTAACCTCACACATGAAATTAAACGTGCTGCTCCACGACACCCCTCTGCGGAAGCGCCTACGGGCCTCGACACGTTACTTTTCAAATCCACCGCGCATAAAAACACATAAATAAGCAAAGCCACTTAGACGTATAAACACCTGGGTCTAAACAGCCCCAGAGCAGCAGGAACTACACGGTGTCCGGGAACAAGGCGGCGATCAACTGTAACCCTCGGACTGCTTGCACTCGGGGTTAGGTCATTAAATCATTTCCATGATTTGTCATCACCTCACCGCACTGTTCCATTTCTACGGGCGAAGTTTACACACATGCGAAAAATCATCCAGGAAAAGCCCTGCCCTGGGGGGTTGAAGCTAGCGGCTCTGCAGTGCAGAGCCCTAACTCAATTACCAAACGGTGCTGTGAAGAGGGCGCTCTGGAAAAGAGGACCGAGAACGCCGGCGAATGAAGACCAAGCGCCACGGCACCTGCAGGGTTAATTAAACAGTTCAAGATGTAACAGCCACACAAAAGAAAACGGTTCTCTCTCCCTCTTTGAGCACTATAAACACTTGTGCTGCACTAGATGGGCATTTGATAAACCGAGCAGCACAGAGCAAACTCGTGGGTCCCCAGTCCGCACTCGGAGCCAGTGTTAACACTTAACAGAACACTGGTGAGTCCTGTTGCCAAGGTCAACAGAAGATGCACTCATTGTATTATGAGCTTGACATCTAGTGGCCACCCCCGGCAGGGCAAAGCAGGCAAAGGTTAAGTCAGCAGGTCTGTCGCAGCAGCACCCTGAACCACCCACCTTCGCGGAGATGGGTGGGAAGCTGCCAGCCCTCTGCACGCCCTCCTGCCCACAGACCCCAGGCCACCAAGGCTGGATGCTGTGTGGGCCCCAAGGCTTCCCGGGAATTAGGAGGGGAGGGGTCCCCGATGGTTAGCATAACGAATCTGGGATGACCGGAAAAGACAGGCCCACGGAGGGCACCGCGGAGTTGGACGCCACCCTGGCAGCCTCAGGTCTCTTTGGTGGGCAATGGTTCAGCCCAGAGAACTCTTGCCTTCAACAAACAGATCAAATCCTAACCTCTAACATAAATAGAGCCCATTACATTATTTTATTATTTCAATTAATATCTCACTTTCTGCGATATGACTCGCCTTATTTGCTTGGGAATCACACAGTTAACTGCACTTTAGGTCATAAAGGTGTTCAACTTAACAAGAGAAAAAAAATCTAAGGACCGGGCTCTTTTTTTCAAATGTAAAAGTTTATGTAAGGTAATAGTAAAACATTCAATTTCTACACAGACTTTACTTATGCCTGATTTTATATGAAGTGTGTGGCAACTTCACATATGCTGTAACTACAAACCTGTCCCACCAGTGGTAGAATTAGCCCTCATCTTCACAAGACTAAGATATGCTGTTCGTATCCTAGCAACTGGTCAAGAAATCATGAAGGAAAATGAAAACTAACAAAACCTCTTCCTATTATAAGTATTATTTAAAAATTATCCTTCTTGAAACTATATGCAGCATTGAAGGATGGAGCATGACCTCATTGACAGTTAAGAAGGTTTTTATTTCATGTAAATAAAATACTTACATTTAAGAATGCTAAATTCTAACTGGTGGTCAGTACACAGAACGGAAACCTTGGTTGTACCTTTACTGAATCCCCCCCAAAAGAAAACGTTCTTGGAGCTATCTCGGGGTGAATGGCAAAGCCTCTTAGAGATTGTACTTGAAAATGAAATCTGACCCACTTTGGCCTCCTTTTGCCATCATCTTGTACACAAAACATAATCAGCTTGGTAAGTAATTCCTGCTGTTGGTCCATACCTTCTTCATTTTCTGGCTCTAAACAGATCAAAAAATATTGCATTATGAGTAGACTGTGGAAGTTTAAATGGTGCCTAAAAAAAACCAACCCCTTAACTGTAACATAATCAGCTCTTTCTCTGTAAGGTGAGAATTAACTGGCATGCTTTTTATTGGCCACCAAATTATGCATTTTTAAATAGGTTAAGATTTTAAATGTCATTTAAAAAATAAACGTTCGCAAATTCTTCTTTTCCTTTCCCTCCCTGCTTAACTTACTCCTTACCTTTCATGTTTCAGAGAAAACAGTCTGCCTAGGGATGTCAGAAAGTGGCTTCTGTATTGTTTCCTTTTGGAATGCTGAATTGTAAGTGTGTGAGTGAGTGCCCAGAGCTCTGAAGGCAAAGCATGCACAGACAGATAAAAGAGAAAAGATCTCTTCACCCAGGGCTGGGGGCCTTCTTCCCCTTAATTCAAACACGGTCTATGAACACCACTGGTAAAGTCTTAAATCACAGGATCATTTAAAAGGATTTTTAAGATAGCCATGTAACTCTGAGTTGGCAGAAAATAAAAACAAACAAAATACAGGATGGCAAACTGCTCTAAATTATAATATCCTTTTGTTTCTCCTTAAATACATACTTTCCTTCTAAGGGCAGTAAAATGTATCTATCCTAAGCTGTATTTTATCCAGTGAAGGACAGCAACAAACACCTTTTAAAGCTCTTAGTAGGAGTGTAAGTGCTGTTCCGTCATTAGAAGTTTTAATTAATTTTTCTTAGAACAAAAATATTCGGCTGGCTCAAAAGATTTCATTATTGTGGCATACATTTAATTAACTTAATCCTAAAGCTGCATCCCACTTATTTCTAAATTTTCGGAAACAGGAATGAAACAATTTGCAATTTTAAAAGATAGTACCTAGTGGGAATGTAAGTTTAGTCCCAGTCATCCTTAAAACACATTTTTACAACAGGATAACTTTAGAACTTTAACGTAAATCTTTATCACTTTTTCTCATTCTACATATGTCATCATATTTCATTCCTGCAATAAGGTTTGGAGAGCACTGAAGCATTTTTGGACAGCTATCTTTTCACTGCCTAAAAACCAAAGCCTGAAAGATAATAGTCAGATTTCTTTTTTTTTAAAGAAATAAAGTCTTCTACTGTAAATTAATGTGACTGCCTCCCCCCACATTATACTAAAATTTTTGCATAGAATATTTGTGTTTCATATCATTATCAAGAACCTTCCATTTTATTGCGGGCATCTACTGCTTTAATTAACATGTAACATCCAAAGGAATACAAAGGAATTATTTACTTCGTTTCTAAAACACTGTAACCTAACTTAGGTCGCTTATAACTTCATGCATAGTCTGTTGATTTCCACTGCATTTAACAGAATATAATTTGGAGAATATCTGATTCACGTTGGAGTAATTTAGTTTTCACAACCATTTAGCTTTAAAAAAAATATTTTACTTAGTTCTCCTCCTGATGACGGTCAGTACAACAGAGCAATCTATACGTGAACGTGCCTTAAGTGAAGAGAGAACAGACTATCTTTTATGCTCCATGAACAATCAGCTTCAGAATAATTAAATCAGAAAGAACTATTTTTTAAACAGTTCGCCCGAACAATCGAGGGAACACACTACTTGACTAAGGCTCAGCCCCAGACAGGCTATTTCTGGCCTGTTGCAAAATACGATCAGGAACTGTGGCAATATCTTGATTACAACCCTGAATGATTGTGAAAAACACAGGCTGACAGAAACTTTAATCCCACGGTGGGTAAAAAAAACCTGAATGTGTTTCACCCCTAAATAAATTCAGTAACAACAAGGGGAATTCAAAAGAGAACTTGTGAATAATTTACTCCATCTTAGGTTTTCAAATAAGGGCTCTGGACCCCTCCACACGCTTACACTAGGAGGTTCACCACGCTCTCATTTCTGAAGTGAAATTAAAAATGAATAGCAGTGCCTCAGCTTGTTAATTGTTAAATACAAGGGGTTTTACTCTATTAATTAAAATATGCTTTAATAAAAGGAGACATTGCACATTTTGATAACGACCCTACAAAGCTCAGAAGTATTTACATTGTTGCATTTTGGGGCGGCTGTGAAAGCCGATTTTAAGCTATTCAGGAGCCACAATAATAAAGCTTTAAAATTCCTCACTGGGATGCAATGTAGTTCTTTTGAAGGAAAGACTGTCTTTCTCATTCGGCAGAAATAAATCCATTCATTTGATCATGTAGTCATTGAGGGCAATAGAAAACAAACCAAGTGTGAGAAATTCTATGTGATGAAGTAAACAAAACAAAAAAAAAACCATTTCCATGACAAAAAGATTCTTTGTCCTTAATCTACCCACCATATGCAAGCGTTTCTTTTTAGCATATCTCCCGTTCTAATCTTGGGTGACCAGGCGACACAGATAAGACTCCCTTACCTCTGCTGCGACAAAAAGACCCTCACGAGTTCTCAAATTTTGTTTAATTCCTGAATTCCCAGCCGCGTAAGAAGTCTTTACTCCCGTTCTCCATTCCGATGCGGACGTATATCGGCTTTTGCAAACTTTACGACACCACACGCTAAACTCAACTTTTTATTTTCTGCAGGCTAATTCTCAAAGCGAAAAGACGCGTATCTGCTCTAAACCACTTAGAATAGGTTAATCTAAAAAGTTGGCCGGTCTATTTTGTAGGGAACAAACTACTCGATGCCCGGGCTCCGGGGCAGTGGAGGGTCTCCCTGCGTCCCGCGATCGCGCCGCGGCCGCCCCTCCCGCCCCCTGGGGATCCGCGGGCAGCGGGAGGCCGGAGCGGCCGGGGCCCTAACTTCCCGGGCTGGGGCGCGGCCACGGCCAGCCGGCTCCTCGCCGAGCGCTAACTTTCGTGGCTCCTACCTTCCCTCCTGGATGGGCAGGAAGTTCCTACCCGCCAGCTGGCTGCAGAGTTGCCCGCGGCGCCTCCAAAAGAACAGGAAGAGGCCCCAGAAAACCGAGAGGCACCAGAAACGTGCCGGGGTCCTACCGCGTGCAAGGACCACCCCCCCCCCCCCCCGCGCCGCTGCGCAGCTCACCCCGGGGTTAATTCCCAAGGCGGCCATTAGGAAAGGCCAGGCGACACCGGCTTCCTACTGTCCTCGGAATGGGATCACTGGTTTGTCGGCTCGCCCGGAACCGCGGGCTCCGCGGCCCTCGGGCACACAGGGCGGCCGCTGGCCAGCCGGGGTCAGGGCGGCGGACCCGCTCCGAGCGCGCACCGGCCAGGGCGCCGGGCGCCTAACAAAGCTGTCCCGGCAGCGGCCTCCCCGGCCCGCGTCCGGTGGTGGGTGAGCCCCGGACGCGTCCCCGCCGCCGCGACCGCCCTGGGGACGCCGCGATCGCCGAGGCCGGCCCCAGCGTCCGGGCGCGGGGAGCCCGAGGGGCGGCGCGGAGGCGGCGGCGCGGCCCCTCCCGCCAGCGCCCGGCTCGGCCCGCCGGCCTCCGCCGGGCAGCGCGGACTCCGAGCGGTCCCAGAGCCGTGGCGCCTCCGTGCGCAGCTCAACTCCGGGCGGCCGAGCCAAGTTTACTTCTCCCGCACTCCCGCGCCGCGCGCTCCGGTGGAGGACCGGGTCCCCGGGCAGGCCCGCCCGGGCCGAGCGCCGCGCGGCAGACACTGGCTCGCAGGAGCCGGGGAACTTCCCCGGTGCGCGGCGCCCGCCGCCCGCGCTCCCCCCAGGCCCCCGGGCGCCGCCGCGGTCCGCGGGCCCTCACCGTGCTCGGGAGCCCCGTCCGGCGGCGGCAGCTCCTCGTCCGACTTGAGGTGCTGGGGCTTGGCCTGCTTGCGCCGAGACATGCTGCTAGCGGCGCGCGGGCCCCGCGCGGGGAAGCGGCATCAGCGGGGCGGCCAGCGGGGACGGCGCGGGGCGGCCGGGCGGGCGCGGGGCGCGGGGCGCGGGCGGCGGCGGCGGCGGTTGCGCGGGCCGCGCATGGGGCTGAGCAATTAGGCTGGTGAATAATGCATGGCCATTAGCGGAGGGCCGCGCCGATTGGCCGGACTCCAGCGGACTCGGGCGGCCTATGCAAATGAGGCCGCGCTCGCAATTAGCGGCCGCGCGGCGAGGAGGGGCCGGCGCCTGCGGGACCCGGGCGCGCGGCCGGCGCCGCCTCACATCGCGGGCTCCGCTCTCCTCGGCGCCCGGTGCGGCCCGGCGGGCCGGGAGCGGCGCGGGCCGCGGCGGCCGCCTGGCCCCGGGCACAGGCAGCAAACTTTGGCGGCGTCCGCGCGGCGCCTCTCCGCCGGCGCGCCGGGCTCGCCCCTTTATAGAGTGTCTGCGCCGCCGCCCGCGCCCCGCGCCGCGCCCCCCCCGCCACCGCCCGCCGCCCCTCCCGGAGCGGGCGGCCGCGGGCAGGGCTCCGGCCGGCGCCTTTGTCTCGCCGGGCTGCTCGGGCGCCGAGCCTCCTGCGCTCCGGGCGCGGAGGGCCGGCTGGTCGCCTCCACTCGTCCGCGGCGGCTCTCGGCGCGCCGGCCCCGCTCAGGCTCTGGTGTCCCCTCTCTCCGGACCTTCTCTCCGGGCTCGTGTCCCCTCCGCGGGCTCCCCCGGCGGCCGGCCCGGCCCGGAGGCTCGCGGCCGGAGCGGAGCGGAGTGCGCACGCCGGGGTGGCGGGACTTCGGCAAGACCAACTTTCCGGTTCGGAAGCTGCGCGGGCCGAGCGGCTCCTCCCCTCCCCTCCCCTCGTCCTCCCTCCCCTCCGCTCCCACCCCCGTCTCCCCGCCCCCCCACCCCCGGGCCCCTTGACTCCTGAGCGCCCGCCCCGCCCGCCGCCGCCACCGGGGCCGCCTCAGCCCTTCGCCCGCCCGCCGGGCCTCCCCGCCGCCAGCGGCTCCTTAAATCCAGGGGAAGGGAGGGGATGACAGGGCTCCGGTGTCCCCCCCACCAGTTCCCTTGCCCGATGTGTGCAGTCCTGGGGCGCCTGTGGCGTGGGCAGGGGGCGCAGGGTGCCCCGAGACCGCGTTACTGAAAGTTCCAAGTCCACAAAAGTCCTGCGCGCGGCGCCCCGTGTTCTAGGACTGTCGGGGGCGACGTGGGGGGAGGGCAGGTGAGGGGGAGCGCACATTCGGACCGGCCCAGCATCCCCGGGCAGCCGGCGCCGCGCGCTTCCCGCACGCGCACCCAACCTTCGCGGGTTGTCAGGCACGCGCCCTCGCCCCCGCGCGCGCAACCCACCGCAGACGTGCACACGCGCCGTCGCCCACTCCCGCGCGCTCATTCCCGCGCGTGTCCTCCATCGCGAGCGGCTGCTGGGATGTGCTCCAGGCCCCGTCGCCGCAGAGCCTGCGCCTGTGCCCTCGCCCCAGCGTGTCTTTTTTCATTTCCTAAATTTATAATATTTGTCCTCACAAGTGGCCCTGTCTGGTACGAAGCTTTGGCACAGATGGCCTCCCGGCGCTTCCCCCAGGGTCGCGTGCTGGCGGGGAACAGCCGGCGAGCACACAGCCCCGGGCGCCCAGAGGGCTGCGATCTCCCTGCGTGGCTGGGCGCGGGGCTCTGACTAGTGGGGATCCCCCGCCCCGGCTGGACCCCGGCACCGCGCCGCTCGCCCGGCTCTCCAAGGGCTGCTTTTCCGTTCTAGAATCTTCCCGCTACCCAGCCGCGGTTCTCCCGCGCGCCTCTAATTGTGTAAGTTTCACGAAGCAACAGCTTTGGGCTCCAGGAAAAGCGCAGGAAAATCATACAGAGGAAGGAAGTGCACAGGTTGGAATCATCTCCAAAGAGACCCCGCCGCCACTTTTGCCACCCTCCTCCCAACCAATCCCTGAAGGTCGGTTTTGCTTTGCTGTTTGGTGGCAGGCGTATTCATTTAGGAAATTTTGTTTTTGAAAAGAAAAAAATGACATCTGAAAGATGTTCGAAATCTAGAGTTACCCCCCCCCCCACACACACACACCACGGTAGGGCTTTTATAGTTAAGCTGTGGGGAGAAAGGTCTGTATCGCTAGTGCGCTGTCAACTTTGGCAAATGCTGCAAGCATTTTGGGGACGCTCTCGCATCCGGCGCAGAGGCGCTCGGCAGTGAAAAGTTCGCAGCCAGGGTTTTGGGGCGAGCGGGCCAGGACTCTCCTGGCAAAAGAGTGGCAAAGAGAGGAGGAGGGAAGAGGAAGGGACGTGTGTTGGTGGGGGAGGGCGGTGGTAGAGAGTGGAAGTTTCTTGCAGAATTTACAGGACGGACCAGAGTTTGGGGAAGTTGCAGCGCCGCAGCAGAGAGGTAGATGTCTGCTTCCCGGCAGAGAAAGAACACAAAACGATCGTCGGTGGGTCGGGTTAAAGGTGCACTGCCTGCTTAATTCTCTCTTTTTTCCCTCTTTTTACAAAAATCGACACTTTGGGGAAAAGAAGCAAACGTAGGTTCCCGCGGCGTCCGAAGTCCCTCAGAGGAAGCCCGAGCCCGGCTCCCCGGCAGCCTCCTGGCCCGGTGTCACCGACTCCTCCTCTTTGGGCCGCTTTGCACGCACCGGCCCCACCTTTTTTGTTCCTAAAGCCATTCGTCCGCCCCTCCCAGGCCCCCACTCTCTCTCCGACACACTGGCACGATTTCCTTAGGGCTTTCCCGGACTCCTGAACGACACTGCTTAATTCCGTCGACTTGCTCTGCATTTTCTACGGTGTGCGGCCGTGGGGAGGATCTTAAGTCCCTCCAGCGAAGGCGAAAGTGAGACCCCGGCCCTTTATCTGTAAGAAGCGAGCTGTCAGATTGCAGAGGTGTCGCGCCCGCCCGCGCTGCGCGTTGTAAGTGCGGAGACACAGCAGGCTGGGCTCGGCGCTGCGGTGAACGCAGTGGTTCCCCCAAAGTGAGCGGCCGCGGAGCAGGACACGGAGCTCGCGGTCTGACCGGCCCGGCGTGGGGTGCGGTCCCCGCCCAGGGCGCGCGCGGTGGGGTCGCCTGGCCGAAGGTGCGGGCTCCACCTCGGCCCCCGCGCTCTCCACGCTGGGATTTCGTTGAGAAGATGGAGCAAAGACTTGGACGAAAGAGCCGGGGAGGCTGTGAAAGGGGCACCTACACAAATTCCCCGCCACTGCCAGAATGGTGCGGATCAGTAAATTGTGTGGCGCACCTTTTAAAAAATTGATTCGGGTGTTCAAGATCAATAAAATTAAAAAAAAAAGTAGAGGCCGAAAATAAAAGGCGAGTTACCTTCTGAGTTAACCTGTTCTCCCTTCCTCGCCTCCCTCCACCGAGGTCTGAAACTTTTCTTTAATTGTTTTTATTTAGTGCAGCAAGTTTTAATGAAAGCACAGGCGTCTAAAGTTTGAGTTCCAGCAATAGGTTTATCGCCAGGCGACAAAGTGTCAAGCAGAATATCTTCACAGATGAGGTACAGGATGTGTCCTCCAGTCACGCCCAGACTGGAGGACCCCCGGAGCTGTGCATCAGAGACGCAGACACCGAGTCGCGCTGGCGACACACAAGTCCCTACCGTCACATGACCACTGCCTATTAAAATATTGTGATACCTAAACACTCTTGCAAAAACAAAAGTTGCTTTTCTTCCCTATAATTAAATCTAATTTGTTAATTGTCTTTCCTCTTGCAATGTTGTTTTCATCTTAGGAGGTGACACGTTATTATTTTGTCTACTTAATAATATTATTTACAAATTAATACTGTACATTTTACATTTGTGGAACGTATAATTAGGTGTTTGATTAATTTGTATCATTTATTCAGATAAAACAGAAAGCCTATGTGCAAGATTGATTTGACAAGGGGATGTTGGAGACTTGCTTCTATTTTAATGTCCCAGTTTACTGAAGCTACTGGCTTTCCATCCACAAAAGACAGTTTTGCATAAGGTGCATTTGTTACTTTATTTACAATGTGCTTACTTCCCCAGCTACTTTATACAAAAAGAGTATTCAAATGTTAGGGCTTTATTTTCTCTTTTCATTCTTTTTTCCCCTCCCAAATCAAAGTTCCTTTCTTCTTCTCCCTGGCCTTCTCTCCCCTGTCTCTGGTTCCTCCCCCACCCCAACTTTTGTTTTAGGTCCTTACCATTAAATCCAGCGTGATTTTGTGTCTTTAATGCTGTGACAAGTGACTGCTAATTGGTTCTCACTTGAGCAAAGATATTACCATACTAATATTATTATTGGTAAGAAGAGGTAATTGATAACACCACCTGCCACTCTGGGGCAATCATGATGATAAATGTTTCCATCAACAGGAAATCTGTGCTTGGTGTACCACAGCCCAACGCAAACAGCATGTCAAGTGCCAATTATAAAGATGTTGCTTTTCTATTGCATTTGGGCGGGGGGCTGGGCTAGAAAACGTGTAGCCAAAAATTATACGTATGTTTTTTTTTTTCTGACCGTCTTGCTCACCCATTTGAAAATCACTTTCCCTGTAAAAATAAAATGCTCTCCCTAAGCAACCCAACTCCTGCTGTCGCCCCCTCTGCTTTCAAAGCTGTTGAGATAAATATGTCTAAATATTGTTATAGATAGGTGCCACGTGTGTAATATCTAAACCCATCTAGGTCTGTGTGCTCCGAAGCTGTCCTGTATGTTCTTTCCAGGTCGGCTTGCAACCTCACATGTGGGCATCACAGGCAAACATTCCATGTCTTCTTCTGTCACACGCAGGGAAACATCAGCACGCAGCCATTCGTCTTCACACTTAGGGACGCAAAAAGCCATGTGAAAGTACTTCTCCTGTGACCGCTGAGCCGCGTATGTGGGCTGCATGTGGGCCCGGCTGGGGCACTCCAGCATGTATGATTCCATAATGGCCAGCTAAAACTTTGACTCCCTTGCCCATAGGGAGGCTCAAACGATTATTATTAGCTTGCACTATTAGATGCAGGCCTCGAAAGGCGAAATCAGCTATTGATAATTGCAAGAAGTATACAGCAGCTACTGTATCGATCGGCTTGTCCCTATTCCCCTGGTATGGGAGAGATAAGAAGACTCACTCTTTAGTGCAATATAATTTCTTTTGACCTATCTGCTTGCTACAGACTTATGATGAATAGCCGGACTGGTTAAAGTCCTTTATCACGAAAGTTACCCCTTGATATAATATTGATTCTTTATAACTAGCTCCAAACACAAAAATCAAACTGTCCACTTGACCATCATCATCATCAATATCATCACAAAGCCTCCGGAATAGAGATCAGCACGAGCCTGAAAACGCTTTCTATAATCTTCCCGGCTAATCTTTATTTGCTGATGATGAAAAGAAGGGGGGAGGGCGGGGGGCCAGAGGGAGAGTGAGCGGAATGTCATTTGGACGAACACTATATTTATATGTGTACATACATTAGGCCGAGAGCAGGCGGTCTCTGCTCGTGAGCACGCGCGCGGGCATCGTGACCACCCTCCGCAGGGCTCGGCCTGCCCACCCGCCCTGGGGGAATCGGGGAGCCGGGAGGCCCAGGGGATTGGGGGTGGAGGGAGACAAAAAGGGCTCCGTGCGAGCTGCCTGACGGCAGGCACAGGATGAGACCCTCCGCCTCCTGCTCGCTCGAGATCAATGTCGCGCGTCCTTGGCTCTCGGGCCCGCTGCGCTCCCGGGAGCGCGGGCGGCGAGGGGCGCACGCCGGGTGGGCTCGCCGGCTTGGAGGGGCCGCGCCGCCCCGAGGAGCACATCAAAAGCCGTCCGTCCGGGCAATTCGTGTGCATTTCCCCTATTAACAGCATTTCCTGCGCCCGCCCCGCCCCCCGCGCCAGCAGGCTGCCCGGACGCGGGGACGAGCGGCTCGCGAGCGTGCCCGGCGGTGTGCGAGTGCGCGCGTGTCTGCGCGTGGGCGCCCGCGGGGGTCCCCGGGCCAGGGGGCGCCCTTGCACGCCAAGGCCCGGTCTAGGCCGAGTTTCGGGCGCGTGTTGGGAGGAGAGGGCCGTGGGGTGCGGCGGGGGACACAGGGAGGACGCGGGCGGAAGCCTCCTGGCACCTTCTCGGGCCCAGCGGCCGCGCCTACAGGCACTCAGTCTCCAGGGCGGCCGTCTTCGGGGCCTTCGCTTCAGTGGGATCCGAGGGACCCCTGCCCTCGACCCCTCCGCAAATCCTTCCCACCCGCGTTTCGGCAACCCTCAGACGTCGCGGACCAAGTCGGGGCGGGGATGTGAAAAGCGAGACCAGCCCACCGCATCCTCCCCGGCTCCTAATCCGCGCGGCGGCGGGGCCAGGGCACGGAGGGTCCCCCGTCGTCCGGACGCCACTCAGTTTGGAGGACGCGGCCCGCTGTCCCAGTCCGCCGTCGGGCCCACCCGAGGGGCGTCCGGGGCTCCGCGTGGGGTCCCTGCGGTCGCCTGGCACGCCGGGCTGGGGTCTCGCAAGGCGAAGCTGGAGTGCTTGGGCGTCAGGCGCCGCCCCACCCCGGCCCCCGCCCTGGGCCCGGGTGAGACCCCGCGAATTCGGCGCGGGCCGGTGGGGGAGGGGCGCGGGTTCCCGCGCGCGAACACGCGTGAGGCGCCTCGCTGGAAAGCACAGCCGCTCTCCATAACGTGTTCAAAGACGTTTTAGGAAGGCGGGCACAACTTTGATGTGACCGTTCCCATCGGCCTTGGCTTCCTCATTATCACAAGTGTCGTTTGCTTTGGCTCCAATCTCTGCAAAAGCGCAGAGCTGAAATTCTGCAGAAGCCGGCCTTGCGGAGGGCTCCTCGAGGTCCCCGAAGCGCTGTGCTGGCGACAAAGACCACTCAGCCCCAGTGCGGGTCCGCTCCCGTTCCGGGTGGACGTCTGCGCTGTGATCGGACGCCCCGGGCCTTTCACTGAACGGACCCATTCAGGCTGTCCCTGAAGGTCAGGCCTGGGGGAGAGGAACAATTAGTCAGTCCACATCCTCCTGGAAACCATCAACAGCAAGAGAAAACCGACCTGGTAGCAGAACAAACAGTCTCCCACTCAAACCGTGCAGTCGGATTGATGAGCTAAGTAAATGAATAGGTTTGTCCGGACACGTGGCCCCCTCCTCGCTAATGACTGTGCTTGGCCTGTGTGGATGCAGCCAAGGCACAGGGTGCTTCTCTCGGCCTTCCTGACCCGTGCTGGGAAAGGACCGACCTTCTGCTCTTACACGTGCCCGGGGAGCCCTCAGATCTGCACATCTCTGCTTCTTCCTCTGCCCTGCTGGCCACTGCTGGCAAGTGTTGCCTAATGATGTATTCTTCATCTTGAGCTGTATATGTCTGATTTATCCAGACTTTTCTGTTTGAAGTCAGACATGGGAGGAGTGATGCAGAGGCCCCGCCATCACAGGGTGTGCTCCCTGCCCTTCCATGGAGGGAGACACTGTACCCCAAACACACTGATTCTCTTGGCATCAGAAAGTTAAGGAAAAAGGAATCTTTTATAAAAATTTGAATCAGTGTGCGGAAAGTGGATTTTCCCAAAGTCTGGGTGTGTTTGCATGCTGTGCGTGTGTGCTCTTTAAGAAAACCTACTGAATTAGAATTCATAAAATAGGAAGTTGGGGCTTCCCTGGTGGCGCAGTGGTTGAGAGTCCGCCTGCCGATGCAGGGGACACAGGTTCGTGCCCCGGTCCGGGAAGATCCCACATGCCGTGGAGCGGCTGGGCCCGTGAGCCATGGCCGCTGAGCCTGCACGTCCGGAGCCTGTGCTCCGCGACGAGAGGGGCCACAGCAGTGAGAGGCCCACGTACTGCAAAAGAAAAAAGAAAGTTGAAGGGGCCATTACTCACTCAACAAAGGGTTCTTCACTTTTCTGGGTGTGTAACTGCAGATTTCTCTAAAGTAGCCAGTGGGGCAGTATATGGTGAAGTGGCCAGTATGCACAGTAACATCAATTTCATAAAACTAGGCTCACCCACATCCCCGGCAGAAATGGAGTGGCTCTTCGGGACCGAGGACGTTTTCCTTTGATTCCTCCAGGGAGATGCTGCAGCCTGCAGTCTGTCCACTGCAGAAACCCACGAGGACTGGGCAGCTCTGCTCCCCACGCCCCCGGTCCCGGGCCGGCGGCAGGTCTGTCTTGGACCGTGATGACCTTGGGCCTGGTCAGAGCTGTTGAGATAAAAGCATCCTCAGAGGCTGAAAGAGAAAATGACCGGCTGGAAGAGGGGGTCTAGGCATGCGAGGAAAGCCAACAACAGTAAAGGCATTAATGACAGTTACGCCAAAGAAGGAACGCTTGTTTACATGTTGGAGCCACTATGACCGCAAAAGGAGAGTGGGAGAGAAACCCCAGAAACCAGGATGGGAGGGGCCGTGGCCCCGCCAGAGGAGGGTGGGGTAGGAGGGAGGCCGAGAGACCAGCGTGGATGAGGAAGAAGAGAGAGGGGGAGGAGGTGACGGAGCAGTGGCCCTGGGCCCCAGAGCCATGGCCTCGCCCAGAGAGCCTGAAGGGAGGGCACACATCAGCACCCTGTGCCCTGTACCGTGATGGGAGGACCACCCTTGTCTCCACCACCGACACGTCCACACCACAGAGATGCTCTAGTGAGACCTGGTCTACGTCACCTGAGCTCAGCACCGACACCCCCGGCCCCAGCTTCTGTCTTTAGCCGAGTCCCACATCCTCTGTTAGAAAGAAGGTCCACAGAATTTGTGAAAGTGGCTCTGAAAGTGCTTGGTAAACAGAATGACTATGGGGGCTGTTTATTTGTTTTGGTGAATTTGAGCAAAGGAAATCATACTTGCTCTCATGTCCAGAGCACAGCTCTCACCTCGTTTTCTCCAGTTGTCTCTCTTCTATGAACCCTGAAGATTACAGTCCTTCCCATGCAATTTAACTCTGGTCAGACTTCTTCTTTTTTCTTTTTTGATGTGGGCCATTTTTAAGGTCTTTGTTGAATTTGTTACAATATTGCTTCTGTTTTATGTTTTGGTTTTTTGGCCACGAGGCGTGTGGGATCTTAGCTCCCCAGCCATGGATCAAACCCACACCCCCTGAAGTGGAAGGCTAAGTCTCACCCATGAGACCACCAGGGGAGTCCCCCAGACTTCATTTTAAATTATTCTCAAATTCATTTCACAGCTGGCTTTTGTGCGCCCAGACCAGAAGGCTCTCCATCTTCTCTAGGAGACCTCAGGGCCCTGAGTGCTCCGTTGAGCCCCCGTGGCGGGGGTTGCTTGGTGCCAGGGCAGCTGGGAGTGATCTAAGGGGAACAGACACACACACACGCCTTTGGTGAAATTTTACCCTGTCTCCTGTTGGGTTTCCTGGGCTAACTCAAAGGTGGTTCAGTCTGTCCTCTGTTCCCTCTAAACTTCTCTGTTCCTGGGGCATTTGTACTGACCACCTGTGCAGCCAGGCATCCTATAGGAGCGCTCACCTTTATTCTTGAATTTCCTTAATTTCTCCAACTGCTCTGCTTATTAACCCATTTTACAGATGCGTTGATGTAATAGATCCAGGGTGTTAATGACATGCCCAAGGTCACTTGTTAATTAGTAAAGGAGCCTGTGGTCACTTTGTCTATAATTGCAGACAGTCCTTAGAGAGTACTGACCATCCTAATTATGGTGCAGAGTTTCTGCTACTGCTAATGCATCCTCTCACTGGGCTGACGTTCAGAATTTCCCACATGGCACCAGAGTTTTCTTTTGCCTCCCTTGCAACAATGTCAGCCTTCCTAAGCGCGCCGTCTCCCGCCTCAGGGACTCGGAGAGTATTGCCCTCATCCTTCTGGTCATGGTTGCTGTTTGGTTGGGTTTCTGGGGCAAAGTATGTCTTCTTCTGCAGATGAATTTGCTCCAATGACCTGAGTTCCAGCCGTCCTGCCTTGACCCTCTGCCGCGTAAGCGGATTTTACTGTTGGTTCCCACTCACCTTCCCCTCTTTGAACATCTAATGCCCCTGAGATCAGCTCTGCTTGCTTTTTCTTGACTGATTTTTGGAATTAGACTTCTTTGATTGAGGAAGCATTCCACTTTATGGTTCCTCTTTTCTTCACGTATTTTGTGCAATCATGGACACAGTGAGTAACAAAAGAATATTACATTTTTTCATGAGTTATCCCAGACAGTTGTTAAGGAAGATATTAAGGATACCCTGCTCACCCCGCGACACCTGAACATCACTGCCATCTCACCTGGCCGGGTCCTGCTAGCTTCCTTCCCATCTGCTCAGATGCCGCAGTGGGCGGTGGCTGGCTGGCCGGCGCTCGGTTCCCGCGTGGCCTGTCTGCACTGGGCACACGTCTCCGCAGATAAGGTCGCTTACTCTTCGCCCGCCAGGTTCTGTGCCGGAGGCCTCACATCGTCCCATTTGACCCTCATACCCTACAGGTGCTCATTGCCATCCTCATGTCGTGGATGAGGGCCCCGAAGCCACAGGTGTTGGTGTGACTGTCCAGGCCACACGGCTACAGCTCCGGGGCCTCTTCCAGCCACACTCAGGCCTCTCCAGACACGGGGCTCCTTTTCTTGTCCTGGACCCTTTCTGGGGTTGTGTTTTGAGAAAAGCGGCTCCACTTAAACAAATAAGAACTTTCCCCTGGTCATTAGAAGCGTTTATTTCTTTGCACTGAATCAGAGAAGATGAACGTCTCAAAGTAAGGGGTGGTGCAGGAGGCAGGAGCGTGGAGGTGGTGGATGTGGGGGACCCTTGGAAGCCGGTTCAAAGCTCGGGCCCGGGCCCAGGGTCAGGTGCTAAGTACCAGGGGGAGGACCCAGACACGGTCAACCCTCAGCTACCAGGCCCATCAGAGGCCCCCCGATGGCCTGGGTGGTGGGGATGGGCTGGGCTGGGCACACGCCACAGGGTCCAACATTTCCTCATGATCGATGCCTGCTTCGAAGTTATTTTCCTCCCTCCATTTACAAAGATCTTCATATGCTGCAGGGAGTTTGTGGAAAATGGAAATGCCATCCAGGGCGTCAGGTACGTCTGTGTTTAAGAACTTTCCGGTGGGCGCAGCAGGAAGTGGCATCGTGCTCCTGGGAAGTGACCACACCTCGCGCTGCTGGGGTGAGTGGACCACTGGTGCCTTGGTTTCCTGTAACGTCTCTCGACGACCCTTTCATTCAGAGTCAGATGAGGTGGCAGCACTCGTGTCGACCTTTGGTTTTGAATATAGAGCGGCTTTCTTTGGACGACGTGGGTAAATCAGTCTTTTGATGGTCAACAGGTACTTAAAGATCCCAAGGTTGTGGTGTTTGCCGTTATAACAACGTCTTTGTCACAATCAGGGAAGTGTCTGTTTATAGAGCGGGTTAAATTGTGAGAAAAGATAATGGCTGCCGTGCAGACACAGGGCACAGCTCTGCCCCAGGGCGCTTCCTTTGCAAGTGGTTCACGGTCTGTGTCTGGAACTAGTGCGATTTTATGTCATGCGCTCTGCTTACGGAGTTTTGCGAAGTGGTATCTTCTACTCTTATGAATAATGTATGTATCAATGTGTATATTTAAAACGTCACGATGCACACATACAGATGGTTTAAAATAGTCCTATAGAGTCACGTGATTATTAAGGATGAATTTTGTTCTGATGTGTCACAAAGTTTTGAAGCTATTGAAAACTATAATGCTTCAGGAAAATGGGCACCATTTGAAAAATTAGTTTCAAGGAAGTGACTTAAAATGATCACAGAAAACTTAGAACAGCACAACTTTTATTAAAGGGGATTCTCTTGGTCACAAAGACTAGATCACACTTGTGTCTGAAACTCGTTTTAATGTTGAGGTAAATGGGGCTCAATCCAGCATTTCCTGGTTCAAAGAACACAAGGTACGACTCACAGGAGAGATTATTAAGGGGGTCATTGTATTTCAGAAGGCAGCTGTTTGATGGAGAGATGGGGCTTCAGTGACAGATGACAAGTTTATTGCCTAGTGGGCAGAGAGGTGTGTATGAGTGTGAGTATGTGAGTGTGCATGTGAGCATGTGTGTGTGTGTGTGTGCGTGTGTGTGTGTTAAATCTATCTGGTCTATTGTGTCATTTAAAGCTTGTGTTTCCTTATTAATTTTCTGTCTGGATGATCTGTCCATCAGTGTAAGTGAGGTGTTAATGTCCCCACTGTTATTGTGTTACTGTCGATTTCCTCTTTTAAAGCTCTTAGCATTTGCCTTATGTATTGAGGTGCTCCTATGTTGTGTGCATAAATATTTACAATTGCTATATCTTTTTCTTGGATTGATCCCTTGATCATTATGTAGTGTCATTCCTTGTCTCTTGTAACAGTCTTTCTTCTAAAGTCTATTTTATCTGATATGAGTATTGCTACTCCAGCTTTCTTTTGATTTCCATTTGCGTGGAATATCTTTTTCCATCTCCTCACCTTCAGTCTGTATGTGTCCCTAGGTCTGAAGTGGGTCTCTTATAGACAGCATATATATGGGTCTTGTTTTTTTTTTTTTTTTGCGCTACGTGGGCCTCTCACTGTTGTGGCCTCTCCCACTGTGGAGCACAGGCTCTGGACGTGCAGGCCCAGTGGCCATGTCTTACAGGCCCAGCTGCTCTGCAGCATGTGGGATCCTCCCGGACCGGGGCACGAACCCGTGTCCCCTGCATTGGCAGGCAGACTCTCAACCACTGTGCCACCAGGGAAGCCCATGGGTCTTGTTTTTGTATACATTCAGCAAGCCTGTGTCTTTTGGTTGGAGAATTTAATCCATTCACAGTTAAGGTAATTATTGATATGTATGTTCCTATTACCATTTTCTTAATTGTTTTGGGTTTGTTTTTGTAGGTCCTTTTCTTCTCTTGTGTCTCCCACTTAGAGAAGTTCCTTTAGCATTTGTTGTAGAGGTGATTTGGTTGTGCTGAATTCTCTTAGCTTTTGTTTTTCTGTAAAGCTTTTGATTTCTCTGTTGAATCTGAATGAGATCCTTGCCGGGTAGAGTAATCTTGGTTGTAGGTTCTTCCCTTTCATCACTTTAAGTATGTCATGCCACTCCCTTCTGGCTTGTAGAGTTTCTGCTGAGAAATCAGCTGTTAACCTTATGGGAGTTCCCTTGTATGTTATTTGTCGTTTTTCCCTTGTTGCTTTTAATAATTTTTCTTTGTCTTTAATTTTTGTCAACTTGATCTATGTGTCTTGGCGTGTTTCTCCTTGGGTTTATCTTGCCTGTGACTCTCTGTGCTTCCTGGAATTGGGTGGCTATTTCCTTTCCCATGTTGTTAGGGAAGTTTTCGACTATAATCTCTTCAAATATTTTCTCGGGTCCTTTCTCTCTCTCTTCTTCTTCTGGGACCCCTATAATGCGAATGTTGTTGCATTTAATGCTGTCCTAGAGGTCTCTTAGGCTGTCTTCATTTCTTTTCATTCTTGTTTCTTTATTCTGTTCTGTGGCAGTGAACTCTACCATTCTGTCTTCCAGGTCACTTATCCGTTCTTCTGCCTCAGTTATTCTGCTATTGATTCCTTCTAGTGTAGTTTTCATTTCAGTTATTGTATTGTTCATCTCTGTTTGTTTGTTCTTTAATTCTTCTAGGTATTTGTTCTTTAATTCTTCTAGGTTTTTGTTAAACATTTCTTTATCTTCCCGATTTTTGCCTCCATTCTTTTTCTGAAGTCCTGAATCGTCTTCACTACCATTATTCTGAATTCTTTTTCTGGAAGGTTGCCTATCTCCACTTCATTTAGTTGTTTTTCTAGGGTTTTATCTTGTTCCTCTATCTGGTACATGGTCCTCTGCCTTTTCATTTTGTCTATCATTCTGTGAATGTGGTTTTCTTTCCACAGGCTGCAGGATTGTAGTTCTTGCTTCTGCTGTCTGCCCTCTGGTTGATGAGGGTATCTAAGAGGCTTGTGCAAGTTTCCTGATGTGAGGGACTGGTGGTGGGTAGAGCTGGGTGTTGCTCTGGTGGGCAGAGCTCAGTAAAACTTTAATCCACTTGTCTGCTGACGGGTAGGGGTGAGTTCCCTTGCTGTTGGCTGTTTGGCCTGAGGTGACCCAGCACCAGAACCCACAGGCTTTTTGGTGGGGCTAATGGCGGACTCCGGGAGGGCTCATGCCAAGGAGTACTTCCCAGAACTTCTGCTGCCAGTGTCCTTGTCCCTTGGTGAGCCACAGCTGCCCCCTGCCTCTGCAGGAGACCCTCCAACACTAGCAGGTGGGTCTGGTTCAGTCTCCTATGGGGTCACTGCTCCTTCCCCTGGGTCATTATGCACACATTACTTTGTGTGTGGCCTCCAAGAGTGGAGTCTCTGTTTCCCCCAGTCCTGTTGAAGTTCTGCAATCAAATCCCACTAGCTTTCAAAGTCTGACTCTCTTGGAATTCCTTCTCCCATTGCTGGACCCCCAGGTTGGGAAGCCTGACATGGGGCTCAGAACCTTCACTCCAGTGGGTGGACTTCTATGGTATAATTGTTCTCCAGTTTGTGAGTCACCCACCCAGAGGTTATGGGATTTGATTTTATTGTGATTGCTCCCCTCCTACTGTCTCATTTTGGCTTCTCCTTTGTCTTTGGATGTGGGGTATCTTTTTTGGTGAGTTCCAGTGTCTTCCCGTCAATGACTGTTCAGCAGTTAGTTGTGATTCTGGTGCTCTTGCGAGAGGGAGTGAGCATACGTCCTTCTACTCCGCCCTCTTGAACCAACTCTCTGATATATATATTTTTAAATGAGACCAATTTGCCATGTGATTATGAAAAGCAAATTTCATATACTAATATTTTCTGCAAAGTATAGACTTGTAATTCACTTTTTGGTTGATTTCTTTAGTCTTTAAATTTTTGAAAGGCAAGTGATTAGTCTTTTACACAAGGGAAGATACTGGACAAGGCAGATGAATGAATTGCTAATTCATTTATACCTCAGTTTACCTTAATCCCAACCCTTCCTTCCATAAGTAACACTATATATTTTTAAGAAATTAGATCATGGCTGTATGTGTAAAGTTAAGTGGAAATACAACTGTTTTTTTGATTGAGGCACACATCCCATATTTATTTGAAAGTAAAAAAAAAAAGCAAAATTTATTTATAAAGTGAATTTTCCACTTTATTAACTTAATTTTTCTTTCATTTTGCTTATGCTGACTGCTTTTTTCTTCTCCTTTTTTATCAATCAGATTTCGGCTGAAAAGTGTCAATATTGAAAGCGTATTATAAAATACATTTAATGTAAATTACATAATAGATAAAGATGTTTTTTGGATGGTCTTTGCCTTTTTCGTTTAAGAGCTGAGCTATCAGAAAAAAGTGGCATATTTGGGTAATTGCTCTAAAAAGAATTAGAACGTGTACTGCTCGCTAGAGTGGATCTCGTTTTACATCGTTACCTGTTAATTGTGCGAACTGTGTGTATGTGGGGTGACCCAAACACACATTTGGAAACTCTAGTTTCTTGCTGAGAACTGTCATTATAATTCATATTGGAATTGGCTGGAATTGTTTTCCCTCTAGTCACTTGGTGCTTGAATTTTACAAAGACTTTATAAACACAAACATATTAACTACTCATATTCCATGTTAGACACACAGTTTAGTCTTATCAAAGCAGAGATAATTTAGCTGCTATTATTTTGTCACAATGCACCAATTTCAAAGAGAATTAAAATAATATCACATTGTGATTTCCAAAAAAATTGACGAAAACTTACGTGTTTGTGCTAACAATTAGCCAGTGCAGTTTTGAAATCTCTGTTGTTGCTTCTGCACTCGGATCACTGCCAGCTTTTCTCCAACTTCTTCTCTCATCTCAGTTCTCCACATGTTACTTTTAGGAAGTCGATGTTGTCAGCTGTCTTTGTATGTAATTTTAACGCGATCAGTGAATGGTCTTTGTGGTGCAGGCCGTCGGACGGCCTCACGTGGGACGGGGCTGGAGGCGTGATGATGTCCCAGTGTTCCCCTCACTGAACGATGCCGGACCCACTCCAGGCCATGGCATCTGCGTCTCTCCTGTCCCTGGATGGCAAAGCCGAGGGCTGGGTGGGAAGCGCGTGCCGTGCATTTCACACCACAAACCCCGTCCTGCAGCTGCAGGATCTCAGGCTGGAATTCTTCTACACGCCTCCCAGCCGGCTTTCTTCGGGAAAGAAACCCTTAAAAAATCCTGAAAGAAAGGCATCATTTGTGCCTGGAGGACTTTGCTTTCTGTTAAGTACATGCGGAAGAGTTTGGTTGCCCTGAGTAATATTTAAACGTAATTAGGTGTTTCAGTGATTGCCACAGAGCACCGTCCTTCCACCTGAGAAGTGGCCCGCGGTCTCCCATTCCCTGTGGGAGGTGAGCACAGCCCATGGAGTCACTGCCGCTGGGGACCCACGTGACTCAGGAACAGAATATCCCCTAATTCTTGAAAAATGGCAGCTACATGGTTTTGACCACAAATTATTGGTATATATGTGGATCATTGGAGAAAACTGTTTTATTCTATGCCTTTCTTTAGAGACCAACAGCACATTTGCTGTCGGCTGTCGTGAGGTTAGTGCAAGGGTAAATGTATTACTTTTGTGTTATCTGAAAAGGATTAACGTATGAGTGGCCAAATTTGACACAAGATGTTACTCAGTGAGAAAAATTGTGGTCCACCTTTAAAGGGGTTTCCTGCCATCAGACTTGCTGAGTGAACACCAGAAACTTGAGCCCGGGCCCCAGGGCTGTCCGGGTCTCTTCCTGCCCGGGAGGCACTCAAGTCCTGTGGCTCTGGTTCCCTTGCCCTCGGTCTGGGCCAGCCGGGTCTCCGGAGAAGGTGAGCAGTGGCCGGGTGGCTTCACGTCCTCCCAGGAGTAACTTAACTCCGCACCTTCCTCCGCGGGTGTCTGCCGTCTGCTCTAGGGCTGCGCGAGCCTGAGTGTGGGCTTGGGGCTGCATCTCCCCTCGGTCCTCCACGTAGTAGGTCACCCCGGAGCTGGATTGGGGGCCGGGGTTTAGCTAGTGACGGGTGGGATCCCCTCGATTTACTCGGGGAGCAGAGGATCAGCGGTGACTGTGCCTGACCACCTGAAGGGAGCACTGACCTGTCTCAGGTCGCCCTGGTCCCAACCGCGTGGCTGCCGTGCCCGTGAGGGTGGACTGCGGCGTCTGGGGTCTGGGGTCCCCTTTTGTGGCACAGGCCCGGGCGGGCACCGTGGGAAGCCCCTGTGGTGGCTCGTTTTTGCGGCCGAGGCCCTTCATGGGCACACACATCCCTCCCGCGACCCCGTTCCAAGGGCGCCTACGTGCGGGCTGCACTTTGTAAGTTGGACTGCATGTCTAGTCCTGGTGGGGCCTGTGGTTTCGGCGTGGACCTGGGAAGTTCTCAGCAACTAGGAATGAGCTCCGGCTGCCGGCCCGCCCTGTGCCTCCCCACGCCCCAGCCAAGCGGGTGCCGGCCAGGCGAGGCTCAGGGCCGTCCTCTTGGTCTAGCGTCTGGGCTCCACCACACGGCGCCCATCACGGTCGGAGTCCTCACTGGGCAGACACCGCTCCCCAAGCCCGGCTGCCCTGGTCCCTTGTCGCGCTCTGTCCGGCGCACTACCAGCCTCTGGATTCGGAGGAAAGGGGGTGTTGCCCCCAGCGACGGTGGCCCTCCGAGGGCTGTGCTGCCCCTTCCGTGCCAGGGGCCCCGGGCCCAGGCCTCCACATCCAGGGCTCACCACACACCTGCATTTATTGCTGCTGCTCTTCGGTGCGGACACCAGGGGTGAGCCGGGAACACCTCCCCAGACACAGGCGGCTGACGGGTCAGATGTCCAAATGTCACCATCTTTGCAGTGAGGATGAAATTGCGGCTGCACAAGTGTGCGGTCAGGCGGCTGCAGCCGCGCGCCCACAGAGGCTGGGCAGCTCGTGTTTCACGGTGACCATCTCAGTAGCTGGTGCTTCCTGCTCCTGAGGAGACCAAAGGGCCTCTGATGGGCGCCCAGCCCCCAGGGCCCTGCAGCGCGGCGCCAGGATGTGGGGCACGGCGGGGTCAGGGTCTAAATCTAACGAACTGAGTTGCAGCCAAGGAAGTGAGCTGCTTCTCACGCGCACGTCACATCCTGGGCCGCGCGCCCACTCAGGGCCGCTTTCCCGGTCAGCAAGGTGCCTTCAGTGTCCAGAGAGCTGGGCGCTGGTTTTCTCCTCTTGTCATAGTGTGGCTGGAATGGAGGGAATAATTACAAAATGCAGTTAGAGCGTGTTCTCAGGTCATCACAGAATTGGCTCACTGAACACATCATAAACGTCTGCTTGGCTTTGAATTAAACAGCTTTTCCGCGAGGTCTGCCGTCGCTGGTTTGGGTGAGTGGGCAGCGCCGGGACTGGTCAGGTGCCCGTGGGGCTGAGAACCTCACGCGCCCACAGCCGAAAGGGAGGCCTAGGGCGTCGGCACCGCGGGGAAGCCACGCCCTCGTCCTGCTTAGCTCGTAGTTACAGCGACGGACGATGTCATAATTCTGGCGCGAGCGAAGCATCTCTTTCTAGGAGCCGGTAGTAAAATTTCTTCTTATGCTTCAAGAAAAATCTCCGTCCTTTGTACAGTCTGACCACGGAGAATCCATGGAGTCAGAAACAGCTACAGCTCTACGATGTTGCACAGTTAGTACCCATTTTAGGAGGAAATCCCCAAAAGGCAATTACGTTTTAAAAAAAACATATTTTCATTTCAAACGTTTCCTTTTCCCTATAAGCTTAAAAAGATGATGTATGTCCTATTATCTCCCTGGGTATACATTCCGGGCTGTGGAGAGACTGACTGATTATAACTGCTAATTATTGCTGCAGTTTAGACATCACTGTTTTGGTCCTATCTTATCTTAGAATGGTAAAGATTTTTTTAAAGTAGAAAACCCACCATGTATGTGTTAGTAATTACTACCCGGTTACAAGAACTTCGACACGCCTTCCTTGCTAGCTGAGCTGCTCCGTGCTTTGAATAGCCAGGATTCCATGGCCGTGTGCTCTGCAGTGGGAAGTTAGGGATGACATGCTTCTGACGAAGGTGCGCAGACCCCGGAAGAGTGTCGGAGGAAGATTTAGATCGATGGGGAGGCCTGGCTCTCCTCACCCGTCCTGTGCCTTCTGCTGCAAGCCCGGAGTGCTGTGACGATTTATCTGGAAACCACAGTTTGGAACAATGAGAACGAGGATCCAGCAGGACTTTGACAGGCTGCGCAGGAAGATACGAGAAAGGGCAGAGATGTGCGTTTCTGCAGATGCGGCCACAACCAGGACCAGCTGGGCAGCGAGAGCTCCGCGCTGCCCCTCAGTCCTTCCCCCGGGAGGCTGTTTGGGGTTTACGGGTCAGCACATTATAGCTTAGAGCTTTTTCTCACGTTAGCAGTTTTCAGAAATTTCCTATGTTTGTCAGTTTGTTCCTTAGTCACAAGGAAGCCATCTTCTTCTAGAAGAACATGATCTTGGTGGACAGACACCTGCTGATAGGGGTGTTCACGTTCTGTGCTCCTCTCGCCCTGTTTTCCTTCCTCAGGGTGGTTTCTCTCTGCAGGCACGAGTCCCCCTGATGGAGCCAGGGCTGGGAGCTGACGCCAGCAGAGCCGGCCTTCCCGCGGGATGGAGCGGAGCCCTGGCGGCCCCTTTCTGTTCACTGGCCTTTTGGCGCTGTTACTCGTGCCTGCTAGCAGTGGGCACTGGGCTGTGATGCCAGGCGGGGGGCCGAGGCTGGCAGCGGAGGTGTCTGTTGGCTCCTGTCTGGCCAGCGTCACAATAGTCCTGCCAGAGCAGAGCTTCCTTTTTTCAGGCTTAGAATCGGCTGGCCCTTCGGAGGGGAGTAGCGTCAGGGTTCAAGTGAATAAGCCCATTTCCGTGGAAGGTCAAGGCTGCTTTTCCGTGACTTCTAATTGTTAGATATCCCAAAGAATACTGCGTTCGGTGACATAGAACTCTGGGAACAGACAGTCTGCAGCGGCAGGGGCTGCTCTGTTACGGGACTGCCCACGTGTAGCAGGTGCTACGGTTACCGGGAGGATGTCCTCGATCAGCCACGCTCTACAAATATGGAGACGGTGGCATGAGATGGCAACGTTAGGAAACGCTGAGAAAGTCAGGGCTGCCACTTGGCCGCCCACAGTAGCTTTATGATTTTGTATGCAGGTAGTTTACTCTTAGCCATCACGTCCACGGGACGTGTGGGTGTCACACGACTCAGATGTGATGGAAAATCCGTAATGGAGTTTGGACGCCCTGTGAAAATGTATGACGTTTATATTTATTCCAGGTAGTACCTGAATTCTGCATTTGGCCGAGGGTAATTAACAGGAGAGCTCAGGAGACTTCTTAGGATGATGGCTTGGAGGCGTGGGGCTGAAGTCCCCCTGCAACGCTGTGGACTGTGGGTTGATGTGCTGTAGCTATTGATATACATGGAGAGGACCGGCCGGATAAATCACACTCCTCAACCTCAGAGGAACCAAAGGGAGGGATGAACGCCACGGCGATGAGCCTGTTCTCGTTAGAATTCTGCATCTCGCTGACTTGGGGATGCCCCTGGCCACCAAGAAGGCTGTGCCTTGGAATGGCGGGTACTCCCTTGGTGTCCCCCTTGGCGAGGGGCAAGAAAGGGGCTCGTGTCCCCCTTGGTGAGGGGCAAGAAAGAAACAGTGGGAAAGAGGTGCTGTCTACACACCAGACTCTTTTTTCTGAGTTAGAAACGTGCCCAGTTTCTTCAAAAAGTCAGGGTAATTATGAAGTTTTGTCTTATACAGCAGCTGGTATTTAAAATACCGCCAGTGTGGGTATCAGCACTCACAGAGCGTGGTGCCAATCTACTCGAGATACTCATCACTGGGTTCTGCGCCACCTGGGACGCCAGCAGAAGGTGGGTCCAATCCACCCGGTTTCACAGGCCTGCGTCTTTCTTCTCTGAGGCTCTTCCACTCTGACCACCGGTTGGTCTGTACCTGCGTGGTTTTCACTAGGATCTGACTCACTGGATTTGGACTCCCACACCAAATTCAGAACTGATCACTTATTGGGCAGCTTTTAAGGTCCACAGATAATGAGGACCATCCTGGAGGGCATATAAGGCAGCCTCTTTACGTTGTGGACAAGGACAGCAATATGGAGAGATTAAGTGGCCTGTCTGGAGGCATATGTAGTAACCAGTGCTCTCGCTTACATGATGATGATGACAACGGTGATGAAAACGGTGATGGTGTTGGAGATGGAGATGGGGATGGGGATGGTGGTGGGAATGGAGATAGAGATGGAGATGGGGATGATGAGGGTGGTGGTGGTGATGGTGATGGGGTTGTCATGGTATGGAGATGAGGATGATGAGGGTGATGGTGCTGATGGTGATGGGGTTGTCATGGTGATGGAGATGGGGATGATGAGGGTGATGGTGCTGATGGAGATGGTGATGATGGAGATGGGGATGTTATGGTGATGGGGATGTCATGGTGATGGAGATGGGCATGATGATGGGCATGGCCTTTGAAAATCTTTGCTCTGAGCTGACTCTTCAGTGGTGGGTGAGGTCCTTGTGGGAATGAGGAAGACCTTCTGTTTCTGGGGGCATCAGAGTTAGGTCTCACCCCTGGATCAGCTTCCTGTGGCCGCCACAGCACCCACACACCTGAAGGCTTAGCAGAAATCCACTCGCTCGCCCTGTGGGGGCCAGAAGCTCGCCATCCAGGTGTCCGTGGGCCGGGCTCTCCCGAAGGCTCTTGGGGAACCTGCTTTGGGCCCCGTCCCCGCTTCTGCAGGGCCAGCGGTCCTGCCTCATGGATGCATTACTCCAATCCTTGCCTCCATCTTCATGTGGGCTTTTCCCTGAGTGTCCGTCTCCTCTTCGTATAAAGATCCCAGTCAGAGTGGGTTAGGGACCTACCCTCCTGACCTCATCTGCAGAGACCCTCTTTCCCAATAAGATCACGTTCATGGGTGCCGGGGGTTAGGACTTTAATATATAGTTCAGGGGGACACAAGTCACCCCCAATACCCACCCCCTCCCCCAGGAAAAGAAAGAACATTACGCACATAATTACGTTTGTGAACAAGTGACTCAGTTTCTGATGAACAGAGGCCAGATGCAATGGGTGGAGCTGGGCTGCAGTTTAGAAACTCACGTGGGGAGAGCACGAGTCAGGTCCTGAAGAAGGTCACTAGGAAGATGGCTGCGTGTCAGCAGGTCGCCTGTGGTCATCAGTGTGTCTGTAGCACCCATCACAAGAGTGACTGCTGTCAGGCTGGGGGTCACATCCAAGCTCCAGGCTCCATGCTTCTTGCAGGACCACCCTCGGCCCTGCTGAGGCCGGTGACACCAGTCACCTGTGGCCAGTTAGCCAGTGTGCAGTGAGCGTGAAGGTGCCTGGGCCTTGGACCCGCTGGCCCGGGGCTGAGGAAGGACATTCCTGTCAGTACCTCGGGCTTTGGGGAGGGAGCTCCGCCACCACGCTCCAGGCTCAGGCACAAAGCAGAGCACAGATCGGGAACGGGGTGGCGGGAGGGACTCAGGATGGAAGGAGCAGTGGACAGACACCAGCGAGGATGACCAGGTGCTGAGAGCACGGTGCGGGCGCCTGGACGCGCGGGCGGCAGGGCTGAGAGCCGCCTGGGTCTGGGGCCCTGACGGGGCTGCTGCTGCTCCTGCGTGAGATCTGGAGGGTGCTTCCTGTTCCTCCGCATCGTGTTCTGCACTGAACCGGTGTCAGCGGGACGAGGGGGTGTGATCAGGGCCGAGTGGCCCTGGTAGGCGTTACACTGCGGTAAATTCACATTTTTACAGAGTTGATTTTCCCAGAGTGATTTTATGGCAAGGGGGCTGGGTAAATACAATCTTTCAATGGGCCACACTAGGTAACATTACGAACGTGGTGAATACATCGTAAGAGCCAAGTCTACCTCATCCAGCGGGGCCTGTGCCGTCCAAGGCCGGACCGTTATTCTGAAGAATCAGATGGGATTTCTCTCCAGCCCTCCCGGCTGCAGGCGATGCAGCTTCCCTGGGATCAGCGCTGCTCCCCCCTAGGGCCCCCCGGTGCATATGCAGCACACGTTGGGATATTGGGTGCCTAGGTCCCATGACCCACAGGAGGAGAGCCAAGACCGGGTGTTTCCTCCTGTGACGCTGGACGGGCTGGTTAGACGTGTCTATCTGCATCAGACCGTCGTATTCCTCCTAGTTCCCGTCCTGCCCTCCTGAGTCCCGGGCCTTTGACCTGTCGTCGAGCAAGGTCAGCTCGTGTCCCCCAGTGTGACCCCCTCCTCTGGCGTCTGCATTTGGCTGCAGTGAGCTCTAGCCGGGGGACAGGCCAGAGCCTCTGTCCAGGATTCTCAGTAGCCCTCCTTCCAGAACAGGTGGGAAATCTAGGGCAAAACCAGGGCAGGTTTTTCCAGCGCACGGCTTTAGAGACTTCGATAATAGGCTTCTCACAACTATAAGGAGGAAGGCAAACGCAACTGTTTTCTCCACGTGAGGGACTGGCAACTGCGTTTCTTGTGAAGATGCTGTGCTTGGCTGGAGCGATGCAGCAGTGAGATTAAGCTGCTTTTCGGGTTGTTGTTCAGTACAAAGCAAAGCCCGGTAAAAGGAAGGATGAAGGGCGTCCTCCCTCCCACCCTCCACACTGTGCAAGTCTCTCGTCACGGGGCCTGTGTGCAGCTTGTGAGAATGATGGAGGAACCGTGTAGTATTATTTTCTGTTTCATAATTCAATTCCACACGCCAAGAGTTTTTATAGGTACGACGGAGTTTAGTGTTTTTCCTATAAAATAATTTCCACAAATTTCGCTTCAGGCTCTCTACCCTGCCTGATATAGGAGACTGGATTCAGAATTCATTTTTGTGGATGCCCATAAAACACACACACTTCTCATGACGAGCGAAAGCTCCTGGCTGGTGAGGTCCCGGTGCTGCGTCCAGGACCGCTGCCCTTCCCGGGCCTCCCTGCTGGACTGGCGGACCCCTCACCTCTGCTCTTCTCTACTCAGTTCAGGAGCTCTTTCCTGATGCACACGCCCAGCTTCTGTGGCTGTTAGATGCCGCCCGTCCACATCCCCACAGCGGGTGTGTGCGACTCGGGTTACCCACAGGGTGACCTTCCCAAGACCGTGGGTGGCTTCAGGGCGGGCGTTTGGTTCATCTCTGTGTCCTCCGACCTGGGCTTAGAGGGGTCCTGAGAGCCAGCCATGCTGAGCGTGCAGTGAGCATGCTCGTGTCCCCCGAAATAAACTTTATTGTGAGCAACAGTTCCCGTCCCTTCCCCCCCCTCCCTCCCTCCCCCCCCCTTTCCTTCCCTCCTTCTCATGAAACCACTCTGAGGACAGACCCATAACAAGAGAAAGACACAAACTATAGGCACAACATTAGTGTATTTATATTTTTCCCCCAATGTGGTCTCTTCCCAATGTTACCTTTGATTCTATGTTTTAAATACACTTGCTAAATTTTTGAGAAATTAGAGAAAAAGGCCTCATATTTTAAATTTATTTCAATTTAACGATGATGGGATGGTCTAATTTCTTTTCCACAAAAAGCGTTCCTTTTTTCTTCCCAAACCTCCCCATGGCTCCTTGTCCAGCTCCCTTTGCGAACCTGGAACAAGCCTGCTGTTTGAATTTTTTGAGCGCGTGTGCAGGGCATCCTGATTTTCCTGAGAAGAGCAAGACAGCGATGAGGTGCAGGTAGGTTTGTTGGCGACAGTGGTTCCCTTAGAGCCAAGGGAGAGGGAGAGACCGTAAGTAAGGTGAGTGTCGAGGGAGGTTTCATGGCTGAAATTCCATGTAATTTAAGGATCGTTGACTACAGCCGAAAAATCACTACTATGAAGTGCAAGGCAATACCTTTGTTTTCTTTTATTTTTATTCCAAGGTCAGAAAAAAGTGATGAGCGGGAAGAACAATGAGTGGTTCTGGCATTCACTTAATACTAAAGTAATTTTATTCTCCCAAGATGAACACACAAGATAAATGAGAAGAAAATAAGATGCTAGGAATATTTAGACTCAATAATTCAAATGACAGAGTGAACATGTTTCTATGAATACTTTGATCTGGAAGTTGAAGTGCAGATGGCTGAGTCTGTGGGAAATTCTGTAAATGACTGGCATCTAAGCAGTTGGAAAGGCTTCTTTCCTTAATCGCGCGTGTTGTTTGCGTATAAATTGCGTTTATAGCTGCAGGTGCAGCCCAGCACTGGGCTGTTTTGTGTAGTTGTGTGTCTCTGTCTTTCCTCATGGCTGGATTCTGTTGCTGCGCCGTGGCTTTTGCACCGAGAGAGAAGGTTCATCGGCTGATGGTGACACATCGGGCTGGCTGGCTGTTGTTCTGGGCTTTGCTTTAATTCTCATCGTCAAAGGAAAAAGACATCTTCTGCGACGGTGTTATTAATGCGATAAAAAGAAATACTTGTTAATAACTAGATAATTTTACGAACGTGGGTTCATCCATCTGTTAATCTTAGTTGTGATTAAGGAGGGAATCCTATTACCCATTATTCCTAATGACAAGACCAAGGAGGCTTAACGCCTCAGCCGTGCAGCCGCAGAGAAGAGACGATGAAGGTGTCGGCGATCTCGGCCGCAATTGAGGAATTGGCCTGACCGCCACACGACAAAAGTGATACAAAAGAATTACACCCTCACTAAAGCCTATTTCTCCGTATAATCACACAAAATGATTTTTCTTAAATATGATAATAAATCACAGCAAAAAATCGATGTGGCAGAGCCCGACTGCTGTGGCCTGATAACACATCAATCAATATTTAGTATTTAGATTTTAATTAATACATAGCCGTGCAGAGACTTTTTAAGGGAGAAATATTATCTCAGATGAAACATCCGGCACGGTTAGCATGCAAAAGTTGTTGCTCGTATCTGTCATTGATCAGTCTGCTGGGGTTGCGATTAAAAAGCCTTGGAAATATCAGACAAGAGGGCAAAACAGACTGAACCGAAGAGAACGTGGTCGGCGTCTCCGCCCGGGAAGCAGCCAGCGCAGGACGCCATGGGCCAGGGCAGAGTCCCCGCAGCTGCAGGTTCGAGCAGGTGGAATTCAGGGTCTTGCGAAAATACAGACCAGAATCAGAGCATTCCAAATGAACGTGCCTAATTGCTGCCGTCACTCCCCCTGATATGATGAATTTTAGTTTTGGGTGAAAGTTTTCTCTTGATGATCAAGTATTTTAAAATAATTTTGACGTTTATTGAACACGCCACATCAGTTACAGTCACAGTTTTAATTCCCTCCGTTTCGCTTGCCTCGTGGACGATGTGGGCTGTTAAAGCTCAGGGTCCACGCAGGGGAGCCGGTGAGCGGGACGGGCTACTTCCAGATGCTGTTTACAAACTGCGTCCTCGGTCGCCACCCCCGGCCACCCCTGTCCATCCCCTAACTTCCTACTTCCTGCAGCTGTTATTTGAACCATGAGTTTACAAAACCAATCCCTGCGGAAATGACTCTTCTCTAGCAGTTTATGCAAACACACGAAGACAAGCAGGGAAGACGCAGCATTTGTTTTTGAGGTTCCTTAGGTAGAGAATATAAGAGACGGTAACTTGCCCTTTGGGGAGGATCCAGTGGAGCTTTTCACAGTTCTCTTCTTTTTGGCTTTTTTCCCCCATTTAACTTTTTTTTAAAAATTGAAGTCTAGTTGATTTACAATGTTGTGTTAGTTTCAAGTGCACAGCAAAGTGATTCAGTTACACATACATATGTATGTATCTATTTTTCTCAGATTCTTTTCCATATAGGTTATTACAAGATGCTGATTAGAGCCCCCTGTGCTGTACAGTAGGCCCCTGTTCTTTACCTATTTTATATGCAGTAGTGTATATCTGTTCACCCCTCCCCCACCCCCTCCCCCTTTGGTAACCGTAAGTTTGTTTTCTATGTCTGTGAGTCTATTTCTGTTTTGCGTATAAGTTCATTTGTATCCTTTTTTTTGGATTCCACGTATAATTACATTTTTCTTTTAAATCATTTCCCTCTCTGGTCTCCTTTCTCTGTCTTCCTCTGTTTATTTTCCCAATATGCTTCTTTCCCCCTCAAAGAGTGATGTGAACCTTTCTTAACTCAATATAAGAATAGCCACATCTTTCTTAATACAGCGTTCTCTGGACAGACCCCCTGGTGCACAGCGCCTAGGTCAGGGGCACTTTTGCCCATGTGGGCGGCCTCAGGAGGGTCTTAGAGAAGAGCCAGCCCTCCAGCCTGTCCCTCCCTCACGTGTCAACAAAGGCTGCCCCTGCTGGGGCTCGCTTTCCTCTTTTCTGTATCTCGAGTTACATGTGATTTTTCCATTGACTGTGGTACCAACCAAAGGCGCTGAGAGGCCCTGCGAGAGGCACTTAGAGGGTCTGCAGCGTCCACCTCGCGCTGCTGTCATGCTAAGGACAGAAGGAGCATAAGGGCAGTGGAGGGGGGACACGAGGCAGCCCTTGGTCGTGTGGTTCCCTAGCACGGAATTCTCACGTGAGGGTGTCAGCTGAGGATTTTAGAAAAATGAAGGCTCGTGAGATGGAGAAGGGCCTGATCTCCTCAGCTAAGAGCAGCATCTCCAAGCCGCAGGCTAACGTGGAGACAAGAATTAGACCAACAGACGCAAGAACATACGCTCGGGGACAGCTTGCTAGGATCCCGGGTGGTTTCTGATCATTAACCTTCGTTTTGGGAACCAAGAGGCACTACGTCGTCATGGTCAGTAGCCGTGAGGGGTGGCAACACATTAAATTTCAGAGACTAGAAGTTAACGGGATTCTCGTCGGGTGGAGAGTCTCGGGGAAACTGTGGGTTCAGGGGCTGCCAGCAGCTTCACCTCCTCAGGTGTCCTGCCCAAGTTCCACGTGGAATCTTCCAGCCTAGGGGCAGGAGGCCGGGGTGGGCACAGCCAGACCAGGGTCCCGGAGGAAGTAGCTCCGACGTCAGGCTTTACACTCACAGAAAAAACCTGGGTCATCTCGGAATTAGGGAAACGACTGAGTTGTCACTTATCAGAACCATACGGTATCAAAGGCTAGAACATTCCTGCAATTTGACCGAATAATTCTGCTTAAGGAATAATCAGATAAGAGTAGATGTTTACACATCAGGCTCTTCCGCTGCAGTAAAGGGGCAGCAGAACCATCCGTCCCCAGACAATAACAAAAAGTGCTAGGAGACACACTCAGAAGGTGCAAGTCCGTGTGTGACATGCAGTCCCCAGAGGCGGCCTGTGTTTAGGGGAACCTTTAGTGACATCAGGAAAGGTGACACCAATTCTGCTGAAAATGAAAGAATGGGAACACCCTGAAATTCTTCATCTAAACACCCTTTGGATGTGTCCCAACATTTGCCTGGAGGCAGAAGGGGAGAAACCAGTCTCGCAGGATGCGTCCCAAGGCTGAGTCCTGCTGTCTCTGAGCCCACCCCCGCCTCCACAGGAAGCGCCCAAACCAGTTCTCTTACTGGCATCAGATGGTCGCCATCCAATGTCCCCCTCCACCCCGTAAGATCTTTAGCGTCTGCTCTCCTCCAGTCCTACAAATCATGAGACAATGTTTTTGAAAAGTCCTGTCCTCAGACGAGTGCCATAAACCAGGCAGAGCCCACAGGTTGGAGCTGAACATACTAAACCTAAGAACAGTGTCCTGCAGCCCCGTCTTCAAGTAGTTACAGACTAACTTTCCCTACGCCAGGTGGGCTTTGCCTTTCCTCTAAGTGCCTCAGACGCTGCTAAACAAGGGGGTGATCTGAAGTAAAGGCTTTAGATACCAGAATGTCATATTTGGGATAGAATGACCTTTTATTTGTATTAGAAGCGACCTCTTTTTTCCACGATGATCAGATTAAAATAATACTCTAGGGCTTCCCTGGTGGCGCAGTGGTTGAGAGTCCGCCTGCCGATGCAGGGGACACGGGTTCGTGCCCCGGTCCGGGAAGATTCCACATGCTGCGGAGCGGCTGGGCCCGTGAGCCATGGCCGCTGAGCCTGCGCGTCCGGAGCCTGTGCTCCGCAACGGGAGAGGCCACAACAGTGAGAGGCCCTCGTACCGCAAAAAAGAAAAACAAAAACTCTATTACTTAGAATGTATACATGTAAAGCGATGGAAAGATATTATTTGTAAGATAAAAACAGCAATTCCATTTAAGAGATTTACAAAGACACCCCTGAGCTCAAGGTTCCAAATGTCTGCGTTGTGTGGGGTTGTGAAGTCACCGCCAGGTTACTGAGGGGCCCATTGTGTGTGGGTGTCGCATCAGTGCCGCCCTAGACTCCGTGCCAGCTTTGCTGTGGAAACCGCAGGCAGCCTCCACCGGGAGCTCCTTCCTTTCCCGGGAGAGAAAAACCACGCTTTAAACAGAGTGTGCCCTGGAATCATCGGGTCTTAGGTTCAGAACCTGATTCCTGATTCTCAGCCTGGGGTCTCCATCACACGCACTAGAGAAAATATCTGATGATCTGAATTATTTAAATTCCGGTCCCTCTCTGTGGCCAAGCTCGTGACCAAAATCTGCTTGGGAGGGAAGGTCTCTGAACACCACGTGTACAGGGCTTTTCCTGTTTCCTTTCTGCTCCGGGAGAGATAGACAACTTTGCGGGCCTGGCGGTGGGAGGACCCTGTCCTGCTCTGAGCTGGTCATTTGGGGCTCGGATGGCTCAGCCTCCGTGGTGACCTGTGTGATGTGTCCTGTCCCATCCCTCGGCCCCTCCTGTCTCTTTAGGGGAGAGGAAGGCTCCGGGCCCGAGTAGTCCTGTTAGAGTGAGAGTTTTGGGGGAGAGTTGAAGGGACTCCATGTGAATTTGGGAGAACTGGTAAGTGTGCTTTTTCTCATTCCTTGTAGATCAGGACACAACCAGAACCTTCACGCCAGGTGGATGGGAATGCTTTTCCAAGTTTTCTTCTTTTCCTTGCCTGTGTCCAAGCAGATGGCTGTGGGATGCAGTCCTAGAAGTCTGCTCGGCAGAGGAGGGAGCCTTCGTAAGTGTCACGATCCAGCAGGAGCCACCAAACATCATAGTCACATAGTTTATGCCCATCTCTGCTAGACACAGGTGCACTTTAAATCACGTCCTTTGTGAAACTCTAAGAGGCTCCCCCAAACTAGATGATAGATGAAAAGATTAGAGTTGTCAGAAGTGTTTATTATTAATCAACTCCTAATAATTGGCTGTAAGAATCTTCCTAAGAAAAGCCTTGGGTCTGGCTCCAAAGCAAGGGGGGTCGTGGCTGGGCAGAGAGGCCGTGACCTCTGAACGTCAATGCCCTTGGCCAGTCGTGCGAGATTCTGTTACGAGACGCATCTCAACCTCGGCATGAGAACGGGGCCGGCTCAGGCCGATGCTGGGTGTCCAGCTCTAGAAGCTGCCCTTGACGGGCCCTGACTTGTATGTGAAGAGGTGATGTACGTTTACACAGACCGGCTTGTGTGCACCTAGAGCAAATGGGCGGCCTGGGGAGGAGAGCTCATGGAGAGAGGATGAAGGTGGGCATAAAACGTGGTAAAGGGATTAGGGGAGTTGACTCCGGCCCTAAGTGTGTCTAGGGAGAAACTTTTTCATTTATAAAAAGAGGTGAGAGGGCTTCCCTGGTGGCGCAGTGGTTAAGAATCCACCTGCCAATGCAGGGGACACGGGCTCAATCCCTGGTCCGGGAAGATCCCACATACCGCGGAGCAACAAAACCCGTGCGCCACAACTACTGAAGCCCACGTGCCTAGAGCCCGTGAACCACAACAAGAGAAGCCACCGCAATGAGAAGCCCGCGCACAGCAATGAAGAGTAGCCCCCGCTCGCCGCAACTAGAGAAAGCCCGCGCGCAGCAATGAAGACCCAACGCAGCCAATAAATAAATAAATAAATAAAGAGGCGAGAAAGGAGATTGCAGTGAGGAGAGATGCTTCATAAGACAGAACCGCACCAGTCAAGCTTTTCAGACAGGCGCTAAAGCGAGAGGGTGCTTCTCATTTGACTGGTCTTCATCTCGACGGCAAGGGGGAGCCGTTCCCGGTTGAGGTTGTGTGCTGCCGACAGGGTGGCTCTGGGGCTCACTTCTTGGCCATAGCTCAGGACGTGAGATGTGAGATGTGGACCTCTGAAGGACTGGAAAGCCCTCGCGTTGCAGACAAGGCTTCTGGAGTTGGTCTCGAATGAAACAGCAACGAAGCAACTACGGTGCAACTCAGAACAGAAACTTGAACGGAGAGAAACCCGGGGGTCCCGGAAGGCCGGGGAGGAGGTGTTGGGGAGAGATGAGAGCTCGTGACAAAGCAGATCACGACACATAGCAAGTGCGTCTCGTGCCTGGAAATCAGGCTGAGCACCTGCTTCTAGCCCAGGAAAGGGTGGCGAAGAGTCAGGCAAACCAACTATAAAAAGACGTTTCTGAGACCGTCAGGGATGTTTGAAAACTGCCTAGATGTTTGATCACATGAGGAAATGGTCTTTAATTATTTAAAGTGTAGTAATGACGACAAGGCTACGTTGGAAAAGGAGGGTGTTTAGGGATGAAACGCTGTCGGGATTTGCTGTGAAACAGCAGGTGTGGTGGAGAGAACCTGCAGGACGCAGGTGACCCAGGCGACCCAGGCGCAGCCCATCACGGTGCGGGGGCCGCGCGGGCCCACCGCGGTGCTCGGTTTCTATGTGAGTTCCAACATTCCCGTCATAAATGTTTACTTTTTTGAAGGCCAGCTGTCACCCATGGTGACAGGGCTGAGATCAAAGCCGGGGTGTGTGGCCTGGTCACTTGAGCTCGGATGCAGCGCGCTCCGTGGGAAGAGCCGGCTGTGTTTCTGTCCGTCTCTAGCCACCGGCCCCGAGAGCGCACGTGGCCAGGTGGCCGTGAACTGGTTCCGATTTCGCAAGAAGGGCGTCTGCCGTTCATCGCGGCAGACTTCACGGCAGCCGTCCTGCACGTGTTCACCTTGTTCTTCCCAGCGAGACCGAATGTGGGTGCCTGTACCCCGATTTTACTCGTGAGAAGCCTTGGGCCGAGCGCGCTCCGTGCTGACCAGGCAGTGGGTTAGAGCCAGGTGTGCGCAGGGCCCCGGCCGCCTGCCCTGGGGTGTGCCCCCAGCCCTGGGACCGATGATCACGTCCGTGGATGCCCGGTTCACCCGGCACCTCCGTGCAGGCCGCGTGGCTCCGACCTCAACGGAAAGAGCGCGCCGCTAAGGCAGGCGGTGGACGGAGACTTCCGAGCACCGCCCAGTTATCCCCGCGGCGCGTCGGAGGCCACATCCGGGCGTGGGAACATGCGTGCGCTTCGGCAGGTGCGATTTGCCCCATTAGGTGGTGCCCGGGCTCCTGCGCTGTCCCGTGATGTCTCTAAGGCCGGCCCGGCCGTGCCGACGGCTCTCTGGTTCCTTCTTCATTTCTCCGACGGTCAGTGGAAGCTCTTAGTTCATTTCCAACGTCGGGCAAGTGTCAGTTACTTGACACGGGTCGCGGCTTTGCCGGGGGAATCTGGCTAATGTAGCAGGGCCAGCGCTTCCTCAGCTGTCATTGCCGGGAACACAGTCGTTCCAGCCCCTCCTGCTGGCAACCCGCTGGATTTTAGTCCAGTTCCTATGAATTGTACGAAATAAAATGTTTATTCCTATGCTGGTAAATTGTATGCAAAGAGCTGCTACCGAATGGATATTTCCGTCATAATTTGATCTGCTAGGAATATATACCCTGAGTGTCTGTCTACCTGGAGGGAAAATCGTCTTTTAGTGAGACGAAAAGCGTAACGGTGTCTCAGTTTCCTGTGGCGCCCGTATCTGCGCGCGTGCCTGCGTCTGTGGATACCTGCGTGCGTGCTTGTGTGTGTCCGTGCGTGCGTGTGTGTCTACGTTTGTGTGTGTGTGTATGTGTAAGTGTGTGGGTGTATGTCTGCCTGCACACCAGGGGGAAGAAAGCCAACCTGTGTGAGCACGTGTGACGTCCGTCTTTTATACGCGTTGTTCTTTATTCCCCTCAACGCTGTACTTTGGGTGTTACTATTACTGCTGTCATTGTTGTTGTTTTGCAAGCAGGACCCTCGGGCTTGCTTCGGTCACGTCTCTCGTCTACGGCTGCATGAGGGGGCAGAGCCGGCCCTCCGAGCCCACACTTCCACCTGCGTCTGGACAGCACACCAGGTGACACTTTTCTCTCCCACACTCAGGAGCTTAAACACACGCCTGTAGGCGTGTGTCCCGTGGACCCCACCGCCTGCGTCCCGTGTACCACACGTGCATCTCAGATGGAAAACAGGCGCCTGGCCTGGCCTCGGCTCCCACATAACCTCTCCCCCAGGTACACGTCTTCACGCCCCGATACCGAGGCTCCCGGACCCCGGCAGGTATGCGTTCGTTCCCCAGATAATCAGAGGCGCAGATGAAATAAAGCTTCTTGTGATGGACACCCGGCTGACAGGCCTGTTAGTTTATGGAGGGTGTGGGCAGAGTGGACTGGAAAATTTTGATCACTTTAATTTACTATATCCAGTGTGTCTGCTGTACTCGGCCAGCACTTTTATCAAGCGCTGTGAGGTGGTATTGATTTTTTTATTTTCTATGTAGGGTAAGAAGACAAGAGTCAGGAGCGAGAGTGAATGAAGAACTTTCCTCCGATTGCCGCTTTCCTCCAGCTTATAGCATCCTGTCGTCTGCGGTTTCAGATGACATGCGGTATGTCAGGGCTGCTGGGAGCAATAAGTGGGCTGAACAGCCACGGAAGGGCCTGACGAGAAAGACTGAAAAGGACGAGGAGGCAGCGGAGAGGGTTGGACAGTGCGTGTGAGCTGCGGGAAAAAGCAGGGGTGGAGGAAAACGTGTCCGCCGTGTGGGCGACCCATCAGCACAGTCCTGCAAAGCTGCTGGAACCGTCGGGACAGCAGCCAGCGAACAGCCGGCCGCGGAGCCCGCGAAGCAGGAGCCTCGAAGCCTTTGTCTGCTTACTGTCTTTCTGAAATGAACACGCTCCGCCCCGTGGCAACTGCAACATGGACACCACACAGCCCTGGCACGACGACTGAGGGCCTTTCAGCCCGTCTCTCGTTTCACAGGCTAGCTGGGTGTGTGTGTGGGCAGTGGGCACCTTCCCTCGGCTGCCCTGGGCAGCCCCTGGCAGCCAGCCCGGAGCCCGTTCCAGGGCACGAGAGACCGAATCCCGCCCCTGCACCCGCTGCGGTAGGCTCTGCACCTCTCCCTGTGGTCTGGAAGCCCCTTCCCACAGCCGGGCTTCTTGGCAAGGGTACCGCCGTTTGACAAAAGCTAGAGGCTGATGTGGGATATTTTGTGAAGTGACCTCCCCCGTGTTGCGGTGGAGAAAACGGGAGAGAAATGGGCCCCCAGGACTCTAGCCCCCGGGTTTATGTCGCCCTGTGTTTCATGTCTCCAAGTCTCTGATTTGCCCTGTGGAGGTGTGTGCCCTCACCTGGCATCTGCTTGGGAGTTTGGACCAGGGGTTACTAGTCACGAGCAGCACAGGTGCCCATCGCTGTCCCCCGCGGGGAGGGATGTGGGTTCGCAATGACCACACGATGCAAAATGCAGGTGCCTTTAGACAAACCCGAGAAAACAGCCTCAGACGTGGAGAAGCAGCAGAACCTGGGCCCTCCGGACGGAGCGGTGAGGCCGGGGGAGGCCGGTGTCGCTCCAAGCTGGGCACAGAGTTCAGGGTGGGCTCACGGCCAGGCCCACGTTTGGCCCCAGGACACACCACCCAGCCCGTGAGACGGCACCAAGACCCCACTCAGGGTGACCATGGAGGCCAGCGCAGCCGGAGGCAGTGCACTGGGGTCTTGGAGGCATCTTAAGGTAAGAACACAGTAATGCAGGAGGTCTTAGCTCCGCCAGGGTCTGGTTGACCTAAAAGAGACAAGGTCTCAGAACACTGAAGGGTAGTGGCCAGTGGGTAACAAGGGAAGTCCCGGAAATAGGTCAGAGATGGCATTTTGAACAACCCGCACACGTCCCACACGGCTCTCTCACTTTAAAATATCCTTCATTTATTGGCAAGTGATTCGAATCCCAGTCACAAAGCTGAAGGTGTCTGTGTGCTAATAGGGCCTCCTTCTGGAAGCCCCGATCCTGTCTTCACGTTGAACGCCGTTCCGGAAGACGATGCTTATATCCATAGGCCACTCAGAGCTCGCTTTAATTCCAGGGCATGAAATGCAGAGGGTGTCAGGAGGGAACAGGGCTTGAACGGCGTATGTGCACCAAACCCCCCAAAGAGTGGAGCCTACGATTCAGGACTTGTGCATTTTCCAGCTTCACCTTTGCGTGGCTCAGCCTCTGCCCGTATGAAACTGGCCTCACGCACTGGCTGCCCCCATTCACTCCCTGAGTCCCCCGAGGTGCTGCTGCGTGACTGTCCCCAAGCAGGTGTCTGGGAGACATTTGCTGCACGAATGAATGGAGGGGAGTGGTGTGAACACGATTTATAAAACCACAACAGAAAACTCCCTCAAAAATGGTTTTGGTAAAGTGTGAAGTTAAATCAGAAGTGGTATAATTTAAACTTTAAATTAAGACTTATGTTAAAGTCTTCAGGGTCAACATTTGACTAACAGACAAAGATAGTTGTTAATCAAAGGCGTCATACAAATAAACTCCTGAAACTTTAAATCTGATAAAGTAGCTTTTGATGCTTCCCTCTTTTTACAAAAACATCTTTACCTTTAAAGCTCTGTTTCCTCTGTTAAAGTCACTTAAAGGGATCTGTTATTGACCAAGTAACTCCTGGTGAAAACTCACGTGTCTCTCTCTCTCTAGGTATATATATATACACACATATATGTATGCATGTATAAAACTAATTTGATTGGAGTCAAGTTTCAGTAAAATAAAGTTAATGCATGTCTTTAAAAAACACGGTTTCAGGACTTCCCTGGTGGTGCAGTGGTTAAGAATCCGCCTGCCAGCGTAGGGGACACGGGTTCAGCCCTGGTCCGGGAAGATCCCACACGCCACGGAGCAACTAAGCCCGTGTGCCACAACTACTGACCCTGTGCTCTCGAGCCTGCGAGCCACAGCTACTGAGCCCGTGCACTTAGAGCCCGTGCTCCGCAACAAGAGAAGCCACCACAGTAAGTCCACGCACGCAACGAAGTGTGGCCCCTGCTTCCCGCAGCGAGAGAAAGCCCGTGTGCAGCGACAAAGACCTAAGGCAGCCAAAAATAAATAAATAAATTTTTAAAAAGTGGTTTGCTGAAGTTGTCTATTTATTTTGCGGAGACTGATGCCTTATCATTAAATGCAATCAAGGCCAGTCGCCTCCACCCCCAATTCTACTGAGTCGTTATCACCACGGGCAGAGTCTGGGATGACTCTGTCATAAGCGTTTTGTTGGCTTAGATATTTACACATTTTCCGAATGCTTTCAACTTAGTTTTAGGGCCCCAGGCAGCCCAGGTGAAATGCCTTATTTAACTCCGAAACACATTACGAGGGCGCTCATGGACTCTGCCCCTGGAGCCGCCTATCTGTCCGGATGGTTTGGGCTGAAGTGCGTGGGGCTGCGGGCGGACCCACCGGCCTCCCGAGGCCCCTCCATCCCCGGCGCCATTGTTCTGCTCTCTTTCTGTCCGTCTGTCCCTCCAGCTTTTGTAGGGAGGCGGGGCTCAGAGCCCGCCCTTGCAGAGGCACGGAGAACGCGTGTTGATCTCTAGCAACTGGGTTTGTTTTGTTTTTAGTCCCTAAGAGCAGTGCTTTAAAAATTAAGGGCCATGGATGAAAAAAAAAAGAGAGTGATGATGCAATAGAAAAGAAAAGCAAACTAACTTTCCATGTTGCTTGTGGTAAAAATGGCTGTGTGCTACCTAGTCTCAGATACAGGTGGCATTTGTCTCAGAGGAGATAAAAAAATTGTGTTTTTAAGGTGATGTGATGCACGATCGTGATTCTGTTTCACGTGTGAATACAAATGTAAGGTATGTGCAAGAATTGCTGAAATAAGTTACCAAGGTCGACAAGGTTTCTTCTACTTTTGGAGTTCTGGTGAGCTTGGTGTATTCTTTATAATACTGCAATTTGTCCTCATTATTTTAAAAGCTATTGCTACAGTTAAAGTAAATTGCTTTATTTACAATAGATAGGTTGCTATATAAAAGAAGGCAGGTCAAGTTGGAGTGAGAAGTGTCACTATTTGGGCAAGTAATCATCACTCAGCCTTAACGATATCGAAGACTCAGAGCTGTTTCGAGGCCGGCACACTTCCTGGGGCACTGATTTAGAAATCAATTTCATTTCCAACTAGAAAAGCCTCGTTCAGTGAATATATTAACTTTCCCCTTTGCCTCGTGTTCCCACCACAGCAGGTGATACTAACTAAAGACCCTGCGTGAAAAAAATTGAGTCTGTGGGCTTCCCTGGTGGCGCAGTGGTTGAGAGTCCGCCTGCCGATGCAGGGGACACGGGTTCGTGCCCCGGTCCGGGAAGATCCCACATGCCGCGGAGCGGCTGGGCCCGTGAGCCATGACTGCTGAGCCTGTGCGTCCGGAGCCTGTGCTCTGCAACGGGAGAGGCCACAGCAGTGAGAGGCCTGCGTACCGCAAAAGAAATAAAATAAAATAAAATAAAATGCTCCTTGAAATTCTGACCCATCATAACAGACAGATGCTCTCAGAAAACACTAACACTGAAAATAACAATAATGACAACCATAAATGTTAAAAGTGGAAACGGGCGCCTTGCGATGACAGCTTAGCATTAACTGTTGGTGAAGAAAGGAAGACTTTCTTCAAAAGGCGCCTCTTTCCACTGAAACTATAGACCTGAGCATTGAACTAGGGTGAGCGAAAGGGAACAACAATGGAAAATGGGCAAATGGCCCCTGTTTACCCAGGTTGTTTCTGAACAGTAATGCAAGGATGTAATAGAAATAATTTAGACACATGGATAAGAACCTTCCAAATCAATAGTGCTGGAAGAAATGCAGCATATGCTGATGCAATCAAACAGAATTGAGTTTCATACAAATGTTAGCAGATCTACATCGGATTATCACAGCAAAAACTCCATTTTCATTGATTTATAATGTATTATTATCGTTTCCACCAAACTGCATAGACAGCCACACAGAAGCTGGCAAGTGCCTTAAGGGTAAATAAGAGACGTCACTGCGGGGGTGGGGTGCAGGCATTCGGGGGCCAATAACTCACCAGGGCGGCAGGTGCCGGGTTCTAACGGTCCTTCTCTTGTTTTAACCTCATTGCATCATTCTTGAGACTGTTGGTGAGCGTGGGGCTGTTAGTTTGGAATTCACAGACCGATGAAGGAAAAAGGAAGGGAATGTTTTGTAACACGTAAACATTTAGCAAAAATGGAGCTTAAAAGGACCGTCAAACACACGTGCATCTCTGTAGCCATATCTGTCTCTGCCTAAATAAGGCGAAGAAATGATTCTAACCAGGATCGTTCTCAGGGGCCCACTCTCTGCGCAGGCCCACGGCTGCTGCCTCACACCCAGCTCTCCTTCCGAGGCACAGGTCAGTGTTTAGTTCCCCTGGAACCAGGGGGCTTTTCTCTTTCCAGCAGTTTCCTCACATACCCCTGATAACAGGGGACCATTCTCCAGCAGCCTGAGCAGTTAAGATTCTGCTCTTTTGAGAAGGGATTATCTGAACAGTTACTATAACAAAATCCATGAGCTTTTTAAGAAAACCAAAATGGAATTAATAATAATTGAGTTTTTAGCTTACCGCTGTAAGAAAAACAAATAGAAATTTGGGTATTAATTGTATTCCTTCATTGAAAGTAAGTTTTTAGTGAAAAGTGAAATAAGGTTACTGTGCTTGTGTCTTAGAATGATTTCACCATCTTTTACATGATCTGACTTATCCATACTTATCCCCTAAAACAAAACTCCAAGTCATTGCATCCTTTTCACCGATGACTCAATGGATGGCAGCAGGTTTGTTTTGCTAAAATGCTATTCATTAAATAGTCTTAATAATTTGCTTATTATTTCTCATGCACTTTGGCGAAGGTAGTTAAGACAAATTGGGTAACAGGTGAGTTCCAGCTTTCAGCAGGTGTGCAATGCACAATCCCCTGCCCCCTTCCCTGCCTCCCATCCTTCCTGAGGACATGGCGGAAGGAGGTGGTGCCCACTGGATCCCCAGGGTCCCTCCTGCCACCGGGACAGGGGTGGTGCTGAGATGAAATCGCCGTTCACGGGTGGATCTCAAAGCGGATTCTAGTTGGTTCCCCCGGGATCCAGTCCAGGTGTCACCGAGTAAACGTGTCCCAGCTGGACATGAGGGTGTGTGTGTGGGGGATTCAGCTGCACCATCCTCGGACCCGTCCTGGGGCCAGCACGTTGCTGACCATCTGGCGTCCGTCCAGGTGAGGCTCAGGACAGGTCACTCCTGGTTTCCCACGCCTCCTGGGAGTGTGAGCCCAGGACCATGACACTGGCCGGGCCTGAAGCCAAGGAGAGCTGTAGGAGCTGGGCTGGGACAGACCTCCGGCCCCTCGCAGGAGATGCTGTCTCAGGAGGATCCGCTCGCCCTCTGTCTCAGCTGGACGCTTCTTGCAGCTGGGGACACCTGACCCACCTGGGCCGTGCGCCAAGGGTCCAGACTCCAGCCCACAAAGCTCAGGTGCTCTGTGCACTCAACTTACTTTTCCTGCAATTCAACTAGTACCTATTCTGAGCACGGGTTCTGCCCAGTGGGAGAGGGCGGTCCTGGCCAGTTCCCGGAGGGTCAGTCGTTGGGATCCGCCTCCTCCTTCCCCTGAGTCTGCAGGCCCTCGGGTAGCCCCTGTCCAGACGCTATCCCTCTGTCCCTCCTGGTGGACTTGCTGAGCTGCCCACTCGCCCATTGTGTCGGGTGGTCCACACGGTCCTGGGGCCGGCTGCCCTCACCTGCCCACCCTGCGGATTCACAGGTGGCGGATGTCTGTCCTTGTGTCCTTGGCGGGACAATGTGATCATCTCTCCTCGGCCACTCGGTGCCCATCCAGCCCCCGCCTCTGGGGGACACCCCCCGGCATCTAATCCAGGTTCTCCTCGCGTCACCAGCGTCCCTTGACCCTGAGAGAGTTTTATCTTCTCTCTGGTGATGGAGGAAAAAAATGTCACCAGATGTGTCCCCCCAAATCAGATGTTTATGCCAGTACCTTGGCTTCTGGAGGCCAAAAGTCAAGAATTAGCTTATTCTATTTGGTTTCTATTTTGCAAACCGTATATCTGATAGGGGACTCATACCCAGCATATATAAAGAAATCTTACAACTCAATAAAAAGAACCAAAACCAAAAACCAAATAACCCAATTTAAATATAGGCAAAGGATCTGAATAAACATTTCTCTAAAGATTTACAAATGGCCAATAAGCAAACGAAAGACCATTAGTCATCAGGGAATTGCAGACCAAAACCACAACTTCTCACCCACCAGGATGGCTGTTCTCACAAAGACAGACAATACGTTCCAGTGAGGACATGAAGAAACTGAGACCCTCACAACACTGCTGGTGAAAATACAAAATCTTACAGCTCCTGTGGAAAAACAGTTTGGTGGGCTCTCAAAAAGTTAAACATGGAGTTATCACATGACTCTGCAATCCCACTCTAGGTATGCACCCAAGAGAGATGAAAACACATGTCAGCACAAAAACCCGTACACGCATGTTCATAGCAGCATTATTCATAATAGCCGAAAAGTGGAGACAACCCAAGTGTCCATCCACTGACGAATGGATACACACACTGTGGTACGTCCATACAAGGGAATATTATGTGGCCATAAAAGGAATGAGGTATTGACACAGGCTACAACAAGAATGGATCTTCAAAACATTATTTGGAGTGAAAGACGCCAGTCACAAAAGGACCTGTATGATTCTGTGCATAAGAAATATCCAGAAATGGACATCTGTAGGGACAGAAAAGGGATTCGTGGTTGCCTAGAGCGAGGGTGCAGGGGCATAGTGAGAAGCTTTTAATGGGGGGGCGGGGCTTCTTTTCAGTATAATGAATATACGAGACAGCATTGAACTGTACAATTTAAACGGGGGGATTTTAGGGCCTATCAATTGTATCTCAGTGATGCTGTTAAGAAGGAACCGTAAGGAATCTTGACTGTCAAGGCATCTTGGTCTGCATTTCCCAGTATGTGTGATGTTAATAAATGTTAAAGGGAAACATCTGTGTTCCTGTGATCCAACAGGTTTAGGAAATGCTTGACCACATAAAGTGAAACAGATTTCACCACTCCTGTCTCCTTGGCTCTTAAACTCTGTGCATGCCCAGGTGACCTGAGAGGGGCAGGTGTGCGTGCTCCATGGCTCACGGGATGGGGAGCCTCTCGCTCAGGGCATCACAGCGGTTGGAGCCCCCTGAGCGCTTCTTGGCAACAGGAACAGCTCCTACTTTATACGTGGGTAGACGAAGCCCTGAGAGGTCGCCGTTTCTTTCTACCTCTGCTGGATATTTGCCACTTTCTGAAGCTGTATATTCTCTGCCGTTCACAGATCTTGCCCCGGCCACGGGCCTCTGTCTTCTGCTAACCCTTTCATAACCATTGCACCCTGCACTGGGGTCAGCGCCGTTGTCTAAAGCAGGATCAATGTAAGCAAATGATAGATTTTCTCGAGAATATCTTATGGGATGAATTATCTAAACCTCTCCCTTTCCACCGTCTAGTAGGAAGGATGGGCACCTTCTTCTGGATACAGTGGTCCTGCTTTGGCGTCACTTTCGATCCCCTATGTTTATTAAGAAGCATCGTAGTGTCCAGTGGGAGTCATGACTGAGTCTCATGTGACCCACATGGTAGCAAAACTGTGATATGGTAAAACCAGCTTCTGGAAACTTACGGCACAGGCTTGATTTTTACTCATAGTTAAGTGGCAAAAACCTGCCGCCTGCACTGCGGGTTCTCAGCGTGAAGACACCTGTGCCTGGGGCAGCCTCTCTTGACGTGGCAGCAGGGTCGGGGCATTGCTGGGCATCCCGGCCGCTCCCTGAAGGATGAGCTTGTTCATCTGACTTGGTTCCTGAGCACTCAGCTCGCTTAAAAACACGGCAACACTCAAATAAATCCCTAACTCTCCACTAGGACTCCTGCAGGAATTGCTTTCAGGGAAAGTGCTTTTTCCATTCCTGGAACGACACCTCCAAACCTGGCAGCGAGCTGATCAGCAGGGGCGTGCAGCCTCCCCGAGTTTCTGCAAACAGAGGCGTGAGATGTACAGAGATATTTTCGGACTGTTGTTTCAGCAGTTAATGAAACGGCATCTCTTGATTTCTCTTGTTTTGCTTTTGCATAGTTTTGCTTCTACAGGGGCGTGAATAAGATTATGTAAATCTTCCAAGAAATTCTTGCGGCAGGAACGTCTTTTGGGTATTTGACATGGCCGGCCGTGTCAGGTGTCAGTGGAAGCTGAATGCTCTCATGCCATTGGCCCTACTATCCTAATTAGATCCCAGTTTTACCTGTGAAGATAGAATAGATGAAAGAAGCCTGTTCACCCTTCCTTTCCTGCAACCACACGGGCCTTCGCACCTTCAGTCTTCGCTAATCGCTCTTAGGAGCTGCGTTCGTCTGAGTGATGGGAGCCTTGCCCAGCACGGAGGGAGAGCCCGGCCCATCTCCCTAACCACTTCCATTCCTTCACATGCCCCATCTCAGTGATGGGCAACCACCACGACTGTCTCACTCCAGACTACGTTTATCACCCAGGATGAAGCTCTGCACACACCAGCAGGCAGCACCCTGCACACCCCCAGCCCCTGGCGGCCACTGAGGTACTTTCTGTGTCTCTAGATTTGCCCATTCTGCACGTTTCCTATAAATGGACTCATATAAGATGGGACCTTTTGTGACTGGCTTCTTTCACTGAGCATAATGTTTTCAAGGTTCATCCACATTGTAGCTCGAATCAGTATTTCATTGCTTTTTCTGGCTGAATGATATTCCCAGATACGGATACTGCCGCACTTGTCATCAGTGGATGGGCAAAGTTGTTTCCACGTTTTGACTATTGTGAATAACGCTGCTGTGAAAATTCGTGTATGTGTTTCTGTGTGGACACGTGTTTTCCTTTCTCTTGGGTGCATACCTAGGAGTGGAATTGCTGAGTCATATGGTAGTTCTCTTTTTAAGTTATTTTTCATTTATTATAACTTGAAGGGAAGGTGGTATTTCACATATAGAAATGTGACAATACAGTCGTATAGTAATTCTGTGTTTAACTTTTTGAGGAGCTGCCAGACTGTTTTCCGAAGCGGCTGTACCGTTTCACATTCCCCCTGATTTTCACAAGCATGAGGCCTGCTCCGTGGGGGTGAGCAGACAGGCCGAGCCACTTCCTGGGACTGGTGGCCACTGCTCGGCAGGTAGTGATGCCCCTCACGGTCCTGTCGGCTTGGATTCCAGGAGGTCCTCAGGTGTGGATGGGTGAGAAAAAGCATGGCTCATTCTTCCACTCCCAATTCTACATTTTTCCATGAAAAATGAAAATTTTATTTAAATAATTGTTCAAACTATTTAGCTGAACACTGAACCTGGTAGAGACGTATTATGGGGCTTTGTCCATAGTTGGAGAAATGACCCCATCGGTACACAATTTGTTTCTGCTTTCCAGGTACACGGAGTGCCCGCTCTCCCCTCTTTCCTCACTGTGCACGGCAAGAAGGGCGTGAGCGCCAGTGGTGCGGCTGTCACCCTGTGTCTCTGACCACCGCGCACCACAGTCCAGCTTTGTCGCCTTCTGGGCATCCTCACCGATGCCCCCAGAGCATCTCAGCTCAGTGCGTTAGAAACGGACTCATTCTCACGTCCACAAAACCAGCTCTTTCTCCAGGCTTTTCTGGGGCTGATGGCCAGCTGTCCTCCTGAATTGATTCTCTATTTCTTGCTTAGAATAAGACCATCTGGCCAGAGATGAAGGGTCCTCGCCTCCCTGTGGCTAAGGTGAGGCTGTGGGACAGGTTCTCAGCAGCGGGACGTGAGCGGAAGTGCTGGGTGGAAATTCCCCTCCCTGGAGTAAAAGGGGCCCTTGCCCTGGATTCACACCCCTCCCTGCAGGCGGGAAAGGAAGGACCAAGCAAATGAGGACAAGGCCCAGGGACAGCAGAGCAGCAAGACGAGGGGACCACACTTCCTGAATGGAGTCCCCGTGGGGAGAGCGACACCCGTGGCCATCCTGTGGCTTCTCGAAGCCATGCCACGAGGGCCTCTGTGTGGTTGAAGCTGAGTCTTTATCTTCACTCTAACCGCACCCCAGAGCTTGCAGTTCCTGAGGTGAAAAATCTGGGGTTCATCCTAGATCCTTCCAAATGCTTCTCCCACCACAACACTTTTCATACAAATTTCCTGTTTGACCGAGAGAAGCGAGTCAAGGACTGAGGTCTGTAAGAGGCCAGCTTGCAGATGCGTTTCGTTTGGCACTTGGGTTTTGTCCAAGTAATGTTTTACAAGGCGCGTTGTATTTGGACAACAAGCCGGGCCCGCTGCCCCGGGCGGCCTCAGGACGCAGCTGGCCACACGCAGCCTCTCTGAGCAGCTGTCCCACCATCCTGGGCGCTTCCTCCTCTTCTTTGTGCCTCGATTCTCATCTGTCAAAGGCAGTTAACAAAGAGCCCTTCCTCCCCTGTGGGACTGCGGTGAGGATTAAGAGTTAATCCAGGTGTGCTGGGCACTGGGACATACACGGTAAACCAGGGCTGTTTCACCCCCGGGTCCGGGACACGCTCGACTGTTCTATCCCCTCTCCCACCCCCAGCTCCTCCGCACTGTCCCATCACCACCCGCGCCCCCCAAGCCCCGTTCCTTCTGATCCTCGCCCTTTCCCGGCTCCTCGAGAAGGGTGGGGGTTGCACTTCCTTCTGCTTCCCTGCTCCACGTTCCCATCTCCCCTGCACAGTGTGGCGTTTCCCAGCTGGGCTCCCCGCCGCCCAGCTTCCCACCACGGCCAGAGAGGCGCTCCTAGTGTCCAAACCCGATGCCGATGCCCTGCTCTGTGAAGACCCCAGGGGTACCCCTCGCCTGTTGCCCACGGCCCAGCCTCTCCAACCCAGCTCCGGACACTGCCTCTGCCTCTGTTCCACCTGCAGCCCTGAGGCCGATACACCACAGGCCTCCCAACTCTGGCATTTTGTTCAACCTCCTCCCTGCGTGGAGACCTTCCTGGACTCACTTCACAGCCCAGGACTCGAGATCTCTTTTGGATGGAGCCTTCCCTACAAGACCCTCAGGCCCCCTTGATCTCCCACTGTTTCCATGTTAATTGTTCACTTCTCTAAGCTCCCATCCTGCAGGGTGGGAGTGTCTCCCCAGCACCCAGAGGGACCCCTGGGACACACAGTTTGCCAAAGGCACAGAATAACCAACCCTCAAGCTTCTTCTCTTGGGTCCCTGAAGAGCATCACAAAACGATGTACCCCTTTGCACCTTTTAAGCTGACATCTGCGTTTTCTCATCAGAAGTTTAAATAGTTACACAGATGTCATTTCCACTATATTAATATCTACTGCTCTTTAAAAATTAAACTTCTATAATACCCTTAAAATGAATCACATGGAGTCTAAGTACTATAGCAATTTGGTACATTTTACTATCAATCTAAAAAGACAAGGAACAGGGCTTCTCTGGTGGCACAGTGGTTAAGAATCTGCCTGCCAATGCACGGGACACGGGTTTGAGCCCTGGTCCGGGAAGATGCCACATGCCGCGGAGCAACGAAGCCTGTGCCCCACAACTACTGAGCCTGCGCTCTAGAGCCCACAAGCCACAACTACTGAGCCCGTGAGCCACAACTACTGAAGCCCGCATGCCTAGAGCCCACGCTCTGCAACAAGAGAAGCCACCGCAATGAGAAGGCCACGCCCACAATGAAGAGGTCCCTGCTTACCGCAACTAGAGAAAGCAACAAAGATCCAAGCAGCCAAAAATCAATAAATAAAATAAATAAATTTATTAAAAAAGTAAATGAAAAAATAAAAAGACAAGGAACAGACTCTTCTTTAACAGCCAGAAGTTAAATATTATTTTTTCCCTTAAATTTATATTTCTGTTTCTCTTCCCAATAGGAGTTTACCCTCATGTTATATAATATTATGTTTCAGTTGTTTTGGTCCTTTATCTTATCATGATTCTCTGTAAAAAAACAAATCCATAGGCTTAAAATTAAAATAATTGGAAGAATTTTGTGTTCATGAAGCTCTGATTTCTTCTGGATTTTTTAGTATAATTATTGTAAGGACATAGTCTATCAAAACAAAATAAATAAATTATAAAATTTAATAAGTATTAATCATTTAAAATAAATGTTAATAACTATTAAACACAGTAGTCAGAAGTGTATCTATAGATGCAATGCAGATAGCTTGTTTTTCTATTTAGCTATATCTTTGTAGATGAATATTCTCATTGCTAGAATGGGATGGCGTTCCTCCTCAAATCTATTCCTGCTTTCTGATTTTATAGATATATTTGCTAAGAAACTTGTGAATGTAAATTCACCGTAGAAATGGAAGAAACTTTGTTGTGGCAGTGGCATGCAATATTTCCAACTCTTTCTGAGCTGCATGCCAATAGTCACGTGGTGATCGATCAAAAAATGTTTTCGGTGATCTATCTCCTCAAGACTCAGTTAAGGGCCTCCTTCAACTTTGCTGAAGGCAAAGATTTGGAAACCATCAGACTTGCAAAAGGGTTTGTTGTGTAGTCATTGGCGTCACTCACGTTTCCAGAGCTGACGACGATGTTGCAACTGTTCCTTTGTTGGCCAGAGATGCTTTTCCACCCAGGCATGTGCCACAGTCCATTTGGGGGAGTGAGTGACAAGCCTTTGCTATGGAAGGAAAGTGGGGACAGGAACTCACGACACAGGCTCATTCTCAAGCAGATCGATTTTAGGAGAGAGTAAGACTGTAAGTTGAGGATCTGGAAGTTGATTCCTTAAGACCGTCTTGCAACCCTTTGAAAGCTACAGATTCACCCTCATTGTTTTAGCATCAAAGCGCCCGGTTAATCTCACTCAGGGCAGATTTTGTGTTCAGGGCAGCCCTTTGTGAGAGATCCCCTTTGTGGGGTCTCTGCCTAACTGCTTGCTTTTAATCAAAACAAAGCCATCAGCTAAGCACCGCATTCGGCCCATTGTCTCTGGTGCACAGGCATCTCCTGGTTAAAGATGAGTCAACTCTAAGTGAGAAACGCATAGAATAGGGGGTCCTGTGAGTCTCTGCCAGTCAAAACAAGTGGCTGCAGTAACCTCTACACCCCCTTCCCACCAGCCCACATCCATACAAGAGACATTCACTGAACAACTATCGTGCGCCAGGCGTGAAGCCTCGGGCTAGAAACACAAGAATCCAGGGTTCAAGGTTCAGAGTCTGGTGAAGGAGGCAGGTAAATCTAGAGCAGGGTTCCACACACCAGGTGCAATGCCGGTGATGGACTGGAGTCCCCAGCTCCTGGCCAGGGTCCCCAACTCAGCCGGAGGGCAGAGGCCGAGCCTGCTTCCTGGAAGGCATGCGACCCCAGCTGAGGTTTAAGGACCACTGAAAGGCATGCAGACCAAGTAGGGAGGGTAGAAATCAGAAAGGGGATTCCAAGCTGAGGAACCCGGGGGCACTGGCCCAAAGGCTGCAGGGTTCCTTCGATGGGACCTGGTTCAAGGCTGGGAGCCGCAGGCCCGTGGATCAGTTTGCCCTGACGGCCCGGAGGGATCTTAGAAGGAGAGATGTGATCGGATGGTGTTTGATCTTTTGTCAGAGATTAGATTGGGACAAGAATAGTGCATAGAATTTCGTTAGGAGGCTACCTGCTAATGTACCTGAGAGATGATAGAGGCCGCGTGATGGAGAGAAGGGCAGAAATGAAAGAGAATTAAGGGGTGAGAACTGACATGACGTCATCATTGCATGATTTGGGGAGCAGGTCAGGGATAGGGAATTCGCACGAGTGACTCCAGACTTTTAGCTCGAGTACCACTTTGCAAGGAGAGATTTATAGGAAAGGGGGTGACATGTCTGTTAGGGACGTGTTAAGCTTCATGTGTCTGCATGGCATCGGGGTGGCCAGTGTTTGAGACAGCGGAAGCAGATTAGAAAATCGTCAATCAGTGGGCAGTGGCTGAAGCCTCGGAGTCAATGAGTCCCCGGAGGAGGGGAAAGCCAGAGGGCGGCGGGGCTGAGGCTTGCGGCAGGGGTCCCCGCGTTGGGACGAGGGAAGAGAAGTCAGCACTGGGAGGGCAACCCGGACGGAGCCCACGGAGCCCAAGGACGATGGACGGATGGCAGGGTCCACAGATCAGGGGCTCAGGGTGGCCAGGGACGTGAGGACGGAGCAGGCTTTCTTGGAGGCAGAATCCAGAGAACCTGGTGGAGAAATTGGTGTGTGAGTTGGGGCGTAAGCTGCAGGGCTGCCCCCAGGGCGGACGGTGAAGGGGTGTGAGGAGGGTGGGCCCCGGGGCGAGGCTTTGACGTTTGTGGGTTTTATTCTTTGAAGAGGAGGATGCCCGAAGCACGTGTACGTGGTCCACACAGACAAGCTGGGCGTGGTCTCGGGAAGGGGCGTGGCCTCGGGAAGGGGCGTGGCCTCGGGAAGGGGCGTGGCCTCTACCGGATGTGACTCAGCAGGAATGCAGCCGGGAATCTCCGGCTTGGAGGAGGTGAACCCTGAGGAGTCCAAGCCTGCGACGCGGAAGGGACAGGAACATCCTAACTCAGGTGAGTCTGACGGCACCTGTGCTGCTCCCAAGGTAAAAGAAATCCGGGGGCGGGCGGCAGAGTCTGGGCCTTGTCCACGCGTCTACGGTATTTGATGTGGGGAGAGTGGTCCAAATTCATGAACAAGGAGGGGGTGAAATCTAAATTTTCTTGTGTATAAAAATCCTCCTCCACCCCCCCGCCACCCTAACCAGTGCCCCGCAGTTGCTTCCCCGTGAGCGCGTGTGAGCAGAGTTCATGATTCGGGTGCGGACGCGGGTTGTGACTCAGCAGTTTTTTGGAGAAGTTTGCAGGAAAGAAAGCGACTGGTGAAAGAGCTACAATTTAACGAGAAGCATTCATTAACCAGGAGCGTCTGTTGACAGGACAGAACCTGTAGTAGTTTTCAACTCTCATAATTAAACTAAATTAACTTGAGAATCCCTTGGCCTAGCTTTGATGTGGCTCCTGTGGGCCCCCTCCTCCTGAGGCAGACGGGGAACAGCGACTTAATAACGTGTCGTACTGAGAACGAATCTTTGTAATGGGCGTCAGAATCGCCCCTCGGAAGGGTGTCAGGGTTTCCCGAGCAAGCGCCGTTCGGGCTGTATGGCGTCATCGGAGCGGGTTTGGAAGGCAAAGCTGTCTCGTCTCTGGATTGGGGAGGATTAGAGTCCAGTAGAACCAGGTGTATCTCAGCTTAGAGATTACCTAACAGGTGTCTGACCAGGTGAATGCGTTTATAATTCTCTCCATTGATGGGAAATCTAACTGGGGGGAGGGTTTGGAGTGGAGAAATAAAATGTACCCCCTATTCTCCTTTAATTTCTCCGCCAATCCGGGGGGATGGGAGGTATCTGACTTAAGGACTCCGTCGAGCTTCCATGGGATTCGTTAGGTGGTTGGCTTGATGCACTTGAGGCGTAATTGCTCCGAGATGAAAGAAATAGAAGGTGTTCATTTATAGTTCAGTTTCCCTCTCATCACCTGCAATGCAAGCTGAAATGTTATTTTGTTAGAGAAAATGTCAGCTACTTGTCAGGGATCCGATGAAACACCCATTGTACAGTTTATATTTTAACTCGGTTCTGACGCTGTCTACCCGGAGTCAGAGCCACAGGTTAAGGGCTCAGTCCCACAAGGCTGCCCACCCCTCGCCCCCCGCCTGGCCCCTGCTTGGGTGCAGGTGCCGAGGACTGGGGGTGTCTTGGACACCGTGTTGGGGTGCAGGTCGGTACTGCAGGTGCCGCTGCGGGTCGGGGCAGCATGAACGCTAGCCCTCCATGCAGGTGTGCCTGGACTCCTGGTTCCCTTTCCGTGTGCCCCACTTCCTCACTGCGTAAGAGTGAGGGACCTGCGTTCGTAGCTCTCAGGTTCAGGGAAGACAGGGGAGAGCAGAAACACGCGTCAGTTTGGAGGGAAGGGGCTCAGGGGCCCTGGGCTCTGGGGCCGATGCTGTACGGAGCTGTGTCCTGCTGGGTGCCCACATGCATTGGACCCTGCAGGGCTCTCTCCCAGCCTTGCAACACCTCTGCTAGGCTGGGGATGAAACCAGGCAACAGAGGTCAGAGTTGGGACAGGGGCCCAGGTTCGAATTCGTCTGGAGCAGCCCTGCCGCTGGGGCTCGCACGCCCAGGGTGAATGAAGTTCAGGCCCGCGTGCACCTCGAGCGGGAGGCCGGCCGCCCCGCGATGAGCTCTGTGTGTTCACAGACGATTCTTGCTGCTGTGTGGACGCCACACAGACGGACAGGTGTCGGGGGCCCTGCCTGCGCCACGGGGGTCAAGTCCGTTTGGTCCTGACGGGCCAGCGGTAGAGACACAGGAGGGGAGGTTCGAGAGGCCTCCGCGATGACTGGAGGATGCACTCTCTATCTCAGCTGATGCCTTTTGGCTCCAGCACGTGTGGAAATCCCGACGTTGCGGTGTGACGGGGCTGCCATCGCACAGCTCTGCTAACTACCCGCCTCCTTCTGCAAGGCCTCACCTAGTTTCCACACAGTCGGAACGGGCATCGGGTCCATCACAGCCCGCGCTCAGTGGTGGGCGTGGAGGCTGGGGAGGGGCTGGTGCTCCCTGGGAGGTTCTGCGCCTTCGCTCTGAACTGGAGGGGCTGGGTCTGTGCAGCAGTCCTGCAGAGATGACCAAGTTCGCAGGCTCGTTTGGAGATCTCCATGAACGAGGACGGGCGCTGATTTTTGAACTGCGGGATCGAGCCTGCGGTGGGCTGCTCTCTGCTGTGTGGTGTCGACACTCAGGAAGGACGCGCACATGGGCTGTCGGGTGCGTGGGCACCACACGGATGTACGGATGAGCTGCTTACCTGGGGCGCCGTCCTGATGCGTGGGCCCGGCCCACCAGGCGCCGCGGGCGCTTCGCACAGCAGGTGCGGGGCAGAGGCAGGTGAGCGAGCCCGGGCAAAGGAAGATGAGGCGAGGCCCGGGGTGGGTGGAGGGGACGTGGCGGGGCGGTGCCCTTGGCACGCCCGCTGCAGCCCGGAGAGCACGGGGGCCTGCTGGGAGCGGCTTGGAAGCTGCCGCCTCTGTGGGTGGCTCCGTCCGGAGCCCAGGACGTGCTCAGAGCCGCTGGGCAAGCCCTCAGGAGGGGGAGCCGGGGGAACTGGGGGCGCTGCTGCTCCCGGGGCCAGCGTGGGCACCCTGAAGCAGGAAAGCAGGTCCTGGGGTTGAACAGGGATGCCCTTCGGGGACGTGGCGGTTTGGTCGCCCCAGAGAGGCCCCGAGGGCGGGTGGACGGGCGGGTGCGCGAGGGGCCCCGCGAGTGCGGGCCGCACCTGGTGGGGGCCCGGGGGCCCGCGGATGTCAGGCGAGGTGGTGCAGCGCCTGGGGGGCTCCCGTAGCTCCCCGTCCAGCTCAGAGCATGGGCCTTGGCGGGAGCTCTGTGCTGCCTTTGCGCTTGGGGCCGACTCGGGAGGAATCGGGAGCATAAGCTCCCTCGCCTTCCTGCAGACGCTGTCCTGTGCAGCCGTCCTGAGCATCTCTTCCCCCCTCCCCATCCTTTGGGCGGCAGGGAGGTGAACGTGGCGGCTTCAGGGCAGAGTCTGAGACCACCACCTGTGCCTTTACGTACGAGTTCAAGGGAAGCAAATTATACTGAAGTCCAAGTTATTAAGATGTGAGAATCAAGGTGTTACATACAGTATATAAGAGTACTATATATGCGCTTCTAACCAGTAATCGCACAGCAAGACCTACAGCCAGGGTCGCGGTCACCACAGCTTCCCATACCGACCAGCATCAGGATTCCAGTTACAGGTTATCGAGGGGATAGGAACCAGTGACAGGAAGGGGCCGTGCTTTCCAGCTCGGATGCAGACATGGGCCCTGCTGGTGCCACTGCATTTCCTCGCCATCTGCTCCCCAAACCGAGGGTCCTTTGGAATCTCCGTGGAGGTTAGTGAATGTGAAGAGGGCCTTCCCCCATCTGTGTCTTCCGGGTCACCTGGGAAAAAGACACCAAAAGCTTGGTTGGGGGGACACCTGTGACAGGGAGAGGAGACAGGTGGGGCTGTGAGGTCTGCTTGCAGAAGGGGGCCCTGTGGGAGGCTCCTGTGCTGGGCCGTAGGCTCCAGAACCCTCTGTGCCCGCCCACTGGCCAGGAGCAGAGCCGGCAGAGGTGCCGCGGGGTGGCCCAGGCTGCCGGCGGGAGGGCTGTGCCGTACAGCCCTCACCCTGGGCCGGGCTCGGAGCTCCTGGCTCTGGGAAAGGCCGAAGTCACTCCCGGAGGCACCTGACAGCTGTGACCCCGAGCCTGGGGCTGCCTGGCGGCAGGAGGGAAAGGGCCATGGGCGGGCTGCGCAGGGGCCGCAGATTCCCTGGGGGCCGTCTCCCGGGCCCCACGTGCTTCTCCTCATCTTCCGGTATCAAACCCCTCCCCGATCCGCGTTTGTCCTTTGGGGGTGGGCTGTCCTCTTGGGCTCCCCGTCGGAAGGTGGTGTGGACATTTTGCTGAGATGTCAACAGCAGATTTCGGTCCAACTGCCCCGCAGGTTTTCAAATTTTAACATGAAATGAAAACACAAGTTTGGCATCTTGGGTGGAAGAGCTTTGGCCACCGTTAGTCTCAGTCAGTTCAGGCTGCGGTGACGCAGCAGTGCAGATGGGGGCTTAGCAACGGCAGACGTGTCCTGCTCCCAGCTCTGGAGGCCGGAGTCTGAGATACGGACGCCCACCCAGTCCGCGAGGACCCTCTTCCGGGGCTCAGACTCCCCGTCCTTCCCTCACATGGAGAGGGGGTGAGTGAGGGTCTCTCTGGTAAGAGCACTGATCCCACTGTGAGGCTCCATCCTCCCCAAGGCCCCCCCTCCCATCAGCACCACCGCTGGGGGTTAGGGCTTCAGCAGCTGAATTCTGGGGGACACAGCATTGAGACCACAGGAGCCTTCACGGGAAACCACACACTAAATTAGGGAATCAGCGTGTCCCTGGGAGCAGTTCTTGGTGTGAGCTGCTGGCCGACCACTTCTCTGTGGTGTGTACAGGGCTGACCTGCTATATTCCCATGAGGGCAGAGGTGTGGGGTGGCAGGAGGGGGCTTTGTTACCCACCTGGGTCCTTGGACTCTTTAATCAATAGAAATTGATAAGAGGCCAGATGAGGGATTCAGGCAAGGCTTTACTGGGGCTCCTGCTGCAGCAGGCAGCAGTGAGACCACGTAACAGGTGCCCTTGCTGCCCCCCGAGGGGGGGCGGGCTGCTCCCTTAAATGGCATGAGGGTGGGGCTGGAGGGCTGGCTTAGGGGGTCTGCCCACCCCCCTGGTGGCGCCGTGTGCAGGGATCGTGCGCAGTGCCCTGCGTTTGCCCCCAGCACCTCAGAAGCGGCGGTTGGGTTTTGGCCTTTTTGTGTCTTATTGTCCATGCGGTTATTTGTAGTGCCTCGTGTTTGTGCAGGGGCCAGCACTGCAGCAAAGGGTCCCAGGTCCCAGGTCCCAGCCTGTCTCACAGTCCGTGTCTGCAGTCTTGCTTTGTACCTGGAAATGTCCCCTTCACAGCTCTTTACTTCTGTTCTCTTCACATGGAGCGGGTAGAAAGGATGAATGCTTCTGGAGATGAAGAGTAGTTTCAGCAGTTTCCATTGCTGGATGAAAAAAACCCCCCAAACTCTGAAGATTTGGATGTATCAGAAAACATTTTTCCAGCCAATTTTTGTTGTTATCTATTATGGTTGCAGGATTTTTTTGGAAGCATATTTTTACTGGCTTTTGTTTTAAGAACGTTTGGGGCAAATATGTCTTGTTGCAGCAGAAAAGAATTGTTCAAAATGAGGCTTTCCTTTGCCACCAATTCCAAACCTCAGTTCCATATCGTGCAGACCCGGGGCAGAACAGGAGTCCTGGGTTCGTACCAGGATGACCTGGGGCAGCAGGGGAGACTCAGGAGGAACTGTCCAGAGGGTTATTGCATGGCCACTGGGAGGCATGTGAATATTTTATGCCCTGATTTGCCGATTTCATGGGTGTTATATCTCAGTGAACCATGGCTTTTTTTTGTTTTCCAGTGTCATGTTCTGATGCCCAGAAACAATGATGTTTTAATTTGTAAATACGTAAGGGCCAATCACTTTTCAAAATGTGGTACCTGGTTAAATGATAATTGGCCCGGTTTCTTGGCAATGCTGGTGCATATTCAGGAATTTTGGGAGGTGAGGATATCCAACCAATGTATAAATTGTTCTCAGAAGCAATGAAGTTTTATGAATACCCAGTTGAACAGTTAATGAAGTGAGTTGATATGTTTTATAGACTTCTAATAAAATATTTATTAATTTAGATTTTGCAAATTTTGAAGGATGGAAGTGAAGATATGACTCCTCTAGTTAATCAAAAAATTCAGCAGGTTTTATGTTCATGGTAGAGATGAAACGAGCGTTTAAGGTTTTATTTAGCTAATTTTACACGTATTTATATCATGACTTGTTCCAGGTTTTCGCTAAAAGAACAAAATGTTAGAGAAAGACAGTGTCAGTCCGAGGGGAAGAGAAGGCGGGGCGGGAGGGTGTGGGGAGGCGGGGAGGGGCATCCCTGCAGGGAGGCCAGGGAGTGCCCACGTGCCCAGGGCCCTGGGCAGCCGGCTGTGACTTCCCGGTGCTCAACACAGGTGATAGGTGGTCACTTTCAAGACTCACATCTATCTTGTGAATTTTCTGTATGATTAGATGATTATCTAATTCTCTTTCTTATTTATATGAGCAACATTGGATCTGTATGTATAAATATATGAATGTGAATCACATCCCACTGCTATATGATTGACAAAATAACAATCGTTCTGTGAAAGCACAGTCCCGATGTTGGAGGGAAAAGTACATCATTCCTGGCAGAGAGGATGTTGTGTTTCTTGTGGAATATGTGGTTCTTACCCACAAGTCTTTGAAAGAGCGATACATGGGCTCCTTGTTTCCTACACCCTGTTTCTGGGGGCCCAAGGCAGGGGTGCCACCTGGCAACCCGAGGGGCTGCCCAGTCAGTTCCGGTTGGGGAGGGTTTGCTTCAGGGTGCAGCTTGGAGCCGGGTGATTCCTGCCGTCTGTGTCCTGGAGTAGCTGGGAACTGTCGTCACTGGGTATTTTCTCCAGATCGTGCTGGAATGAAATGGTCTATGTAACTATGCTCAGGCCACAGATGCTATCATTTGTCTGTTTCTGCTTGAATGTGTGTTGTTTAGGAAGGTGGAATACACAGTGGTACAAATCTTGTCTATATCATTAGGATCCTGTGTCTGAACTAAATTAAACAATATATTCCATTTTTAGCTTCTCAGCTTAAAGGTAGTAATCATGACATCAGAGTATCCAATGCATGAGAAGTGGATTCGGAAATTGTGCACATTTTCCACTGTCTCTATAGCACCCCACGTTTCATTTTCTGAAGATGCTGAATTTATTTAAGATATGCTTTTAAAGTTTTTAATATTTGCATATGAAGATTAGAAAATACCTTATTTTATTTGAAAGCAGAATTTCTTAAATATAACTGTCGACATCTAGTTGGAAGCGTGACGATTGTAAGCACATATTTCAGGAAATCTTGCACTTTTGAGACAATCGTTTTCTCAGGTTGTACATGTTATATTGGAATTATAAGTATGTCTAAATTAGAATATAAATATCCAGCACAGGAGCTCTCTCTTCATTGTATCTCCTATAAGTGCACGTTGTCGATACTCAATTAACTAATAATGACAATAATAATGTAGCAATATGCACCTTCCATTTGGTCACACGTTCTGCATGTACAGTAATTGTAAACGCATATCATTTCTTAGATGATGTGTTGTGTGCTGGGTAAAATGTGTCATAATCATGAAATTAGAGCTAATGGCAGGACGGGGACCTCTTTGATCAGCCCTTCCAAACCACTATATACACCTCTTAAATGCACCTCATTATGAATTCATTTTAAGCTTCATTGAGTCCCAGAAATTAATTTGACATAAATTTCATTGTAAGGCTCTGGAAGCTTTAATTTCAAAGGTGATGGTAACGTAGAATTTTGTTTCCATTGGAAACACATACTCTGGGCAGACGCTGAAATACGGCTGATACACCAGCGGCGAACATTTTTCCGAAATGGCTGTGATTTAGCAAACACTTTGTTTTGCATTTGCCTCTCATTTTATCTCCAAAACTCCAAGCACTTTCCGACACAGGGTCTCTTGGTCCCGAGGCCAGTCCTGCCTGCCTGCAGGGTCGTCAGACAGACGGTCACCGGCTGCGGGACTGGGGTGGGAAGGGGGCTCGGCCTCCCCGCCTGTGGTCCTGGGGTCTCTCCGCAAACGGTCCTGGTTGACGGTGGAGGTGAGGGCAGGTTTCCCCTCATCTTTCCCATTTGTGCTTCACACACCCTTTTAGTTGGAGGACTTGTATCCCGACTCTGGGCTGTCTTGGTCATTGCCTCTCCCCTCCGCCCCCCGAGGCTGGGCCCCTCGGATGCCTCTGCTGGGAGGTGCACGGCCAGGGCCCCCGGGGACGCCCCTTGGTCGCCCCTTCAGTGAGCTCTCTCCTTTGACAGGGACGTGCCACCTGCCCGCTCTCTGGGGTCGCGATCTTGATGTTGACTCTGTCTCTCCTCCTAACCTCTCCCTTGGTTCTTCGAAGGGAACGACTGTGCTTCTTCTGAGCTCTTCTTGCCGGTTTCACTCCTTCTATTGCTCGTGTATTTCTCCTTTTTGTTCTTCGTTGTCTGTCTTCCTTAGTCCTGGAGCACCTCCGACGTCTGGTGAACTCACCTTCTGGTCTCTTGGGAGTGGACACGCTCTGGGTGGGAAACAAGGCAGACCTTCCCCCGGTGACTTGAGGTGAGGGGATCCCGGGGTGGGGGGACACCAGGTCTTCCTAGACCCTCTGCCCACACGCTCCTACCCAGGGACAGTCACTCTCTGATGTGACCGCCCAGTGCATGTGGCAGGAGGGGGTCCTCGGGGAGGGGTGTTCCTGCCCCCACCCCCCAGCCGTGCGCACCGCAGCGCAGCATCCCGGCTACCGACGGGTCCGGGGTTGGAGTCGGGGAAGGAAGGGCTGGGTGGGAGCCGCCTCTGGGCCACTCTGGGGTTGCGGGTCCCGCCCTGTCCTGCTCCAAGCCACCATCCCTCACGGGGCTTCCTGTCGCCTGGCATCATCACAGGTGTGCACTCCCTACTGAGTCTCATTGCCCCCTGCGCCCCCGTTGTGTGTCTGGGTGGAGCGAGGGGTGGCCGGCAGCCCATGGTGGGTGCTGGTTGCCCTCCCGTCCAGATACTCCACGGGTGTTCCAACATGAGGGGTGCCTCAGTACGCTCACTCGATCCGTCAGGCGCCTGCGCGTGATGAAGCTCTGCGGGGTGAGGGTGGAGGGTTAAAAGAAGGGTGAGAACGCGAGGTGGCGGCAGACACAGGCTGGGGCCATGCTGTCCTTCCAGCCCTTGTCCGACCTACCGGGATGCAGCTGCCACGCCTGTGCCTGGGGCCCTGATGACCCCGGCGCCTTCTCCTGTGTCTCAGGTGAGCAGAGCCTTAGGAAGGACGGGCTCTTTTTTTAAAGGGGCAAAAGCACAGAGCTGCTATTTTTGCTGCCCCCTAGATTCTCCATGAGTTCTGGGATTTTCTGCAGGAAGGTGAATGGCTGATAGGCGCTTCTAAGAGGGAAAGAGCTCCGTGGAGGATTCCAGGGGGACAAGGGTAGGTGAGACGCTGCAAAGGAGGGCTTTTTCCAGGGCCTCGCATGTGAACCTAAAGGTTTCAGCCTTCCTAGTTGTAAAGCTATAAAGACACGCAGATAAATACTGCAATCTAAAGATAACACTGCTAACATTTTGATGTGTTTCCTTCTGGACTTTTTACCCTATGCATTCAACATTCACACTTTAAAAAAATAGGGTTGTGTCATATAATACTATTTGTTTGTTTCCTTAAAAATTTTTTTTAACCAAAGACATCTTTTTGTTTCAGTACATGCAAATTTTTAATATGACCCCCAACTAAATCCAACTGCTTAGTTATCTACTCATTTTTTTTTAAACGGATTTAAAATCCAGCGTAAGGATGTGGGCACACAAAGAGCTGGTGCGAAGCATCAGCGTCTCAGAAGCCTGTCCATCCAGGGGGTCGTAGCTTCAGCTGGATTTCCTGACGAGTAACTTCTGCTGAAGTGGAAAAGATTCAAATTCCTGGAAAGCAGTCTAACAACGATTAAAAAAAAAACCCAAAACTTTAAAAACCAGATTTATTATGTATGTTCTAGATCTATTTTCATATGTGTTTTACATTATATCTGAAACATCAATACACTTTCAGCTTTATCACATGCAGCTGAGTGATGCTGAGACTATGAAATGTTTGTGCACATTACCAAAATATATTTCTTGTACTTTTTAGTAAGGAAGCTATCTTTTAAACTCAGAGTCGCATCATAAAAGCCCAGTAGTCTGTGGAAAAGGTTCAAAATTGTTGCAGGAATTAAGGGAAATTTAAATTTTAGAAAATGATTAGAATCTGTATTTGTTTTGGAATTCCATGTTATCTGCATGTCTAATTGTAGACCAACTACAGATACACTCATCAAATATTTTATTACCATCTCAGATAGAAGCACCTTGAAAGCACACATCAGGTACAAAAAACGAAGAGATGGAAAAAAAATCTCTCCTTTAAGTAGGATACCCTCCCAGATCCACTGTGTTGTATCCTTAAGCACAATTTTCCATCCTTGGTACATAAGCGTGGGTACCCTGAAGCTGCAGGAGCAGAGCCGGTAACAGTGGGAATGGACTGTAGGTCGTGGGCTCCGTCCCTCAGGCTCCCGTGCTGGACTCTTCCAGAGCCTATTCTGGGGTTTTATTTGACCCACTTTGAAAACTCCTGCAGATTATGGGGCTTCTTTCTTTTCCTGCCGAAGACAATTAAACAGACTAATAGTCTTTCTCGAGGAAACGTTTCTGCTATTTGGTGCCGACTTTGGGGTTCCATTTCATCCTAGCCGTGCTGTTAACCTCTGGTGACAGCCTCTGAGCCTTTTTATTTGGTTGGGGTTTTTGCTTTAGAGATTCATTGATATTGTGATAATACAACTTTTCTAGTTATTACTTACTAAGCCATTCCTGTTCTCTCTTGTTTTTTTTAAACCAAATTGACATCAATATGTCAAACCTGCTAAAGTTTAGTTTTCCTTCCTTTGATTTGTTCCCAAATTGAACGATGATATCCAGACGTCGGTGAGACAGGTTGCAACAGACAGGACATCCCTCCCCTCCTCATGGCGGCTGACGCCGAGCGACGTCTGGGCTGCACGGCCTCCCAACGCCTGTGTTCCCTTAGCAGCATTCGTCCCGTTTTCTTAGCTGTATTCGTTCCGTTTATATATTTTATTTTATTTTTAAAATTTATTTATTTATCTTTGGCTGCGTTGGGTCTTCGTTGCTGTGTGCCGGCTTTCTCTAGTTGTGGCGAGCAGGGGCTACTCTTCGTTGTGGTGCGCGGGCTTCTCATTGCGGTGGCTTCTCTTGTTGCAGAGCACAGGCTGTAGGTGCCCGGGCTTCAGTAGTTGTGGCTCGCGGGCTCTAGAGCGCAGGCTCCATAGTTGTGGCGCACGGGCTTAGTTGCTCTGCGGCATGTGGGATCTTCCCGGACCAGGGCTTGAACCCGTGTCCCCTGCATCGGCAGGCGGACTCTCAGCCACTGCGCCGCCAGGGAAGCCCGCCCCTGTTTTTATACTTTAAATCGTTTCTGCCCAGTGTATTGGTTCGCACTATGCTTTCCCGACTTCCGGCTGAACCTTCCGAATCTGTTTTACGACTCACTCGTGTGTCATCCTGAAATTTCGCGGCGTGTGCTGTTCATCCCCACGCTTGCCCTTTCTTTCCAGAACACACGGCTCACGGTGACATGGGTGAGCCTGCCCCCAGCTCGAGACGTGGGTCAGTGAAGGGGTTTGTTCCGAGTTTGCTGTGTCGTCCTCACCCTTAGGAACCCTTTTCATGTCCCTTTATTTTTCCCAGGGTTTAAATTGTAGAGTCTCGAGAATTTAAAAGGATCCTTTTAATTTTTACCCCCCGTCTGTAAGTGCAGAACGTGATGTGAAATGGTGTTTCAGTGGACAGGGCACTCGGGGCCCCCACTGGGCTGCTGGAGCCACGATCCCTCATGACTCTCAGTCCCTTTCGCAGGCCACAGCTGCTTCTTACTGAGCCATTGGAAATGACGTTGGGGCATCTGGGAAGGCTCTCGAAGGGTCCTTCTGTGCGTGTCCTTCCGGCTCAGTCCTGGGGCTGAGTTTGTGGCTTCTGGTTTGAGTTTGAATTTGCTGCTGAGAATCTCAGAAGATTCGTTATCTCTTTGTTCCTTCCTTCTTATACCGTATTATATATTTGCAAGTTCAGGAACGAAGTACAGGATTCTCAAGCTCTGGTTACCACCTGGCCTCGAACTTCCCTCTGGCACAGATGCAAACCTAGTGTTTGGACCTGGATTTAAATCTCATAAGCTATTGTGGGAATTCAGCATCTGATAGATACAGGAGGGCAACAAGTTATTGCCATTTTGGAGAAGTTTCTCTTTATTGTTCTCTCTCTCTCTCAAAAACAAAAAAGAGAAATAAAGAAGAAAAAGAAGAAGAGAAAGGACATACCCTCACACGCACGCGCAGAAGCCCTCACAGCCCAGCGATGCCCACGGTCGGCTTCTCCAGGGCTGTGCCTCTCCAGTGTCTGCCCTGCTGGGGCTTAGGCAGGTGTGAGGGGAGGGGCAGCAGGGCTGGGGTTCAGGTCTTGGGGCTTGGTAGGCTACAGGTCCTGGGATAATGGGGCATTTGGGTTTGAAGTGGCCCAGTTTCTTGGGTGTGTTAGGCCCCAGGTGCCCTGTGCGGGATGCCCACCGTGCTTACCCTCCTGTGGGAACCGTAGCTCTACCTGCTCCCTCCCTCAGGGTCGTTGGGTTTGACAGCCACACACGGACATTACCTTATGCATCAGTGATGGTCACACACATCGATTGTTGCCCAGTTGGTCCAGGATGGAGGTGCCCAGGCACTCGAGGCCGTGTGCCTGTCCACGGTCACTCACTCGCCAGGCTGGAGCCTGTGAACACAGGCAGTCTGAGTTTGGAGCTGCTCTCTGACCAACGCACCTGGACGTGCTCACCTCTAATAACAGAGCAGTGGGGCGACAGGCACAGGGACCAGGGAGACCCTGGGCGAGAGTCACTTTACATGGGCGTGAGACGCACTTGCCAGGTGAGTCAGGAGCCGGAGAGGCAGGTGTGCCTTCCGTTTGGAGTCATCCTGAGCCACGGGAAGGTTTTGAGCGGGGAGGGTGACGGGATATTCGTGTTCTAGAATAGTCCATATGGCTGGAAGGTAGATCAGAGGGCAAGAATGGTGGGCAAAGGGCAGCTTCAGACCGAGGCAGCTGTCCAGGAGACAGTGCTCAGACGGGGAGAGCGTGCAGGTGGAGGCTATCCCGGGAGAGGACGGAGGGGTGAGGCTGACTGGAGGTGGAACCCAGAGGAAGGACAGAAGCCAGGTTGCCCGTCAGGGTCCTGGATTGGGCACCGGGGTGGAAAAAAGCAGGCAGGACCCAGTATTTGCTGAAAGGGTCCTTTCTCAGCCGGATCTCCCAGGGCGCCAGACCCTCTGTGAGCAGACGAGCGAGTTTTCCGAGAGCCGACACCGCGGCCTGTCCCAGCTCTGCCCACGTGGTGTGCGCGCTTGCTGACCCGTCTGCGCCCTCCGACGCTTCCCTCCACTCTTTGCCCACAGGGGACTCAGCACACTTGCTCTTTGGGTTGACGTCACTCATCCTCACTAGAAGGTACATTTCCCGAGACCAGAGGCTGCGTCTGTCTTTCTTATGTTCGTGTTCCAAACGCAGAGCACTCAGGAGGTGCCAGGTGACTTGCTTCCTGATCTGACGGTAAAGGAATTGGGAACATAGTTCTAAGACCTGAAATCACCTGCTTCCTAGAGTTGGAAAGTGGTGAAATGTACCTGGCCTGGTGTGTAGATGCTGGAAGAGGTGTGTATACCTAATGGATCATGGAAATCGGGCTGGGGGCGGGGAATACCTGGGTTCTCTACAGTGGACCCGGCCCTGGGGAATGCAAACCCATGCTGCAGAAAGTCAAGAACAAACTATAGAGAACTGTTGAGCCGGTAATAAAAGTGATGATAGAATTGATGACTCGGCCTTCAATGCCTGGTGTCCTGAGAGCCTCAGGCTTCTGCTGGAAACAGGGCTTTTGTGTAACACTTTGCGGCAGGTTTCATTGCGGTGATATTTCAGTGCCCAGGAGAGTAATTTGCAGCACGAATATGGCATTAGATTTGCAGTCCCCTACGCTGTAAAACCCCTGTGTAACAGTGAACACTTGGTACTGGTATGAACAGAATTGTCATTTCCTGCTCAACTTTCAAAGAAATGGAAGTTGTGTCTATATTAATGTTTATAAAATTTTGAGTGATTCCCTTGTTAGATAATTAGCCTCATCTCTCTGCTGTGCGTTTGAGTCCAGAACAGCTGCACCCCAGACAGAGTGCGGGTGACGCGGCCCTGGGAGGGGGGACATGCGTGCTGGTGAGACAGACAAAACTCTTCAGGGCAGACAGTTATTACAACTCAATGTTGTTCATTTTAGTAAAAAAAAAAGCATTTTCTTGTTATTGAAAAAAATTCTGGGCAAACTCTGAATACCTAAAGAGGTTGATGGTATTTGGCACGTTAGAGAAAGTTATATTTATGAAGATGGGTTAGTTTTTAAACGGCAACTAGCATTACCTAATATAATGAGTAAAAAAAACCAAACAAACTTTTTAAGAAGAAACCAGGAGAGGGAATTCCCTGGTGGTCCACTGGTTAGGACTCTGTGCTTCCACTGCAGGTTTGATCCCTGGTTGGGGAACTAAGATCCCGTAAGCCATGCAGCATGGCCAAAAAAAAAAAAAAAAAGCCGGGAGAGTAGCTGGAACCTCAAATTCCACTGCTGCTGACATCAGTGGTGTAAGAAGTGCAGAACTGCCCAAATTCAGGGCATCTGCCTATGAACAGAGACCCCAGACAGAGACACCAGGCTTGACCGCGTCCTGGGGGCTCCGCCAGCCCTGAGATGGGTATCGTTGTCACCACCGTCCTGACCACAGAGATGCCACCGGGTGCCACCTCATGTGCGTTCTGTTCTTTGCCAGTATTGTCTCATTTTATGTACTCCCAGTGTTTAAAAATGTGTAATTTATTGGAAATGAATTGTTTCTCATTAACTGTTCCCTGTGTTGAGCATGAAAACAATCACTCCATTGCTTTTTGAAGCTTAGAAAGGAGAATTTTGGTTGCTCTGTTCAGTTTGTGATGCAAGTGGCCGATAGTGGCAGAGCCCTGCTTGTCTGGTCTGAAACGGGGACACAGATCCTGTGGCTCTGAGCTGTTTGTCTGCAGAGAACCTACCCATTACAACAGAGATGCTGGCCTTGAAAAACATTATTCATTAAAGGCTTTATTCTCCTGGACTTTAGCTATTAATACCACCTCTCTCTCCTAACTTTCAGATGATAGTCTATGTATCTGAAAACTGTTCCATGTTATATCTTGCTACTGAGAACAATGGCCATGATGTGAATGTAATAAATATGAGAGTGGCAGCTTCTAAATTCTGGTGGCTTCCTAGGTTCCATTCCCCAGCCCCTCTCACCAAGGCTGTTCATTGAAATGTAAGGGGGGGACACTTGTGCACCTGTGTTTTATGGAAGAAACTTGACAAAGAAGAAATGACACGTCTGTGCAGAATTGATGTCTATGGGACGTCACGATAGATTTTGCTCTCATATTCCTAGACTGTTCTGTTTGATTTCTGTACTTCACACTGTCTCTGGGTAATGTCTTTGCTGCTTAGAGCCGTATCAGTCTAATTCATGCGTGGAAGGCACTGCATACTTTTGGCTTTTACTTTCTGACCTTATTTTATTTACATTGTACACTTTTATGCAATATGTGAACTTTCCAGTCAGTTTGTCCTTTAGAGGAAATAAGACTTAGAGTCCTTGCTGCTGCTGGCTCTATGATGCCGCAGGTGCAACACAGGCTGGGTGTCAGGAAGGGTGGTGGAAGGGTCTAAATGTTCTCCTTTATCCATTGCAGCTTCTGCAAGGTAGGCGTTTCTCTTGGTGGAAATGGGCTCCGTTAGAGAGTAAGCGTGGACCCTGCTCCATCCTCTTGATGTGCCAACTCTCGCTGTAACTTTAATGGTGTCAGTGGAATATAGGAACTGCACAAGCTGGAATTTTTTTTAAGTTCCATATTGAACTATGTTTTCATTGAATACAATTACAAAAGAACATAATATCTCAAAATTTTGAGTCACAATCTTAGGCTTATTACTGTCAAAAAGCAATTATAAGCTATTTTTATGCCGAGCTCAAACATAAAATTAAAGACTCAGAAATGAAAGAGAAACATTTTTACCCACCCAGTGCCCACAGCAGCGTCTATCAGCCAAATGTGGAGCGCAGAAAATATGCACATTCTGCAACCCACAGAAAGTGCTCACGGAGGGGCTGGAAGAAGAATTTAGGCCAGCTGCCTGTAGTAACTTTATTTCTATGCTTGCTGATATATTAGGGTACAAAAGAGTAGGGGAAAGACTCTATGAAACGTTTGAAATCCTGAAATAAACCAGCTTCTTTAGAATGAGGTTTTCAGAACCAGAGAGGTGACCGCTTCATAGCCAGTCTAAGCAACGTGAGTAGACGGACAGCAGCTCCTGCGATGCTGACGTCTGTGGGGCTGAGTCCTCAGAGGTGAGCGGAGGGGCATTTGGGCATCAGGGAGAGCGCCTGACTTGGGAGAGTGCTGAGAAGCCTCAACACCTGCAGCTGTCCTTGCGCAGGTGCTGCCCCGACGGTCACCCGTCCCAGGTGGTCAGCATCCTGGATGGCCGACCAGCCCCGACGGTCACCCGTCCCGGGTGGTCAGCCAGCCCCGACGGTCACCGTCCTGGGTGGTCGGCCAGCAGGGACTGTTCTCCCTGCAGAGCGGGTGCCCCCCTTTCCGGGTGGTTGGGGGGTTGGAGAAGCTGCCGGACGAGCGGATCGGAGCACGGGGCGGTTTGGCGCCAGCGTCTGGGTCGTGACCGTTTCGGTGGCTCTTTTGTGGTGCTGCCTCTGCTGAGCTCTGAATTCCCGAGGGTCTGCCGACTTTGCCTCACACCAGGGCCTCCCACGTCTCTGGCCCGACGTTTGCTGATTGACCCTTGTTTCGGGGCGGCTGTGTCTCCCAGCACCGCCCTTGGTGCCGTGTATCCTCTCCCCACGTCCTGTGACTCCTTCACACGTCGCCTCTGCTCCAGGCATCGAATTGCTGCTGCTGTAGACGGAGGGAGGGTGAGGACCAGAGCCTCCTGCCAGCCGCACGGGGACGGGCAGCCCGTCAGGCCACACGGGACCAGGAGCGCGGCCTCCCCTCCACTCGCCCGCCGTTGCCTGGGGTAGAAGCGGTGGCTCTGGGGTCCTTTCTGGAAGCCGTTCTCTCCCAGGGAAGGACAGAACCGTCGTGTGTGCTGCCCTCGCCTGGGTCCTCGGGGCTGCACTTTTATTCTTCACATTCCTGGTTACGGAGAAGAAGCCTGAGGACTCGACCCAACAGTTAGCATCGTGCCCACAATGATGGCCGGGCTGGGATCCAGACGCGCGTCCAGGAGGCCAAGGCCTCTGCCTCTTCGCTCTCCTCTCCCTCCGGTGGCGAGGAGCCTGGACCAGGCCCCCGGGCCTGCAGGCCAAGAAGCCAGCCGGGCGCCCCCTTGGGCCTGGCGCTTGGGCCTCTGCTTGGCTCTCTGCTCCCGCCTGGGGGTGGCCGCCTGGGGGAGGTCAGACCACTGTTTGCAGAAGATGATGGTGGGTCCATTGCTTTGAACCTCACGTTGCTAATTGTATCCTTCTTTGTATGGACCAAAGGTGCATGAGCTAAAGTGAGTTCTCCAGGTGCGTGGGGTGGCTGATGGCGGATGCTTGGCACGTGTGACAAAGGAGAGCGGGGTGGGGGGGGATGAGGGGGGGAGACTTGGGGGGTGGGGGGGCAGGCTTGCCTCCTGAGTTTTAGAGCCCGTACAGCCCACAGACCTGAGTGCTGTTGGGAAGTGGCTGGAACCCTAATGGATGCACAGCTGCAGAGGGGGCTTGTTTGTCTTAACGAGGACTGAAGGCTGGGGGTATGGGCCAGCTCGCTGTACTTCAAGTTTGTCACGGGTCCCTTTTGGTTTACAAGCGGGGATTTGGTTTCTCAGAGCTCTGGGCTCACTTGGGGTCAGACCAGAGCCCGGGAATCATGGAAGGAGAGAGAGAAAGCCTGGGTTTGGGATGGCCCAGGGCACCTGTCCTGGCAGCCTGTGTTGGTGGCAGCAAAGCCGACGGCCAACAGTGGCCACGATCCTGAGTCCAAGTTATTTCAGAAGCTCGCGGGCAGGTCCTTCTGTCCCATCTCCAGAGGTGCTGGCACGTTTCCTCTACGAGTGCAGGGAACTCCCAGCCCTGAGAGGCCCGGTCTGCTGTCTGCCGGGGAGGGGCTGCTGCCAGAAACCCCCCGAGGAGCTCTTCCAAGGAAATATTCCTGCGGGGAAGGTCCTGAGAGGCCGCACCAACTTCTGGCCAAGGTTGGGGCCATGGAAACAAACCCACGAACCGTCAGGCCCCGTAGACCGTGTGCACCTGCTTAAATGCTGTGGTCGGAGAGGGTAGACCGTGGGAGGGGACAGAGGATGTCCTGACCGCTCGCCGCCCCCCACCCTAGACAGCGTGTACACTGTGCTCACAGCTGGGCGTGCCAGGCGCGCGTGGGGGCCACGGCCACGGAGGTTCGCGGCGCGTGCGGTGGAGACGCGTGTGGCTGTGGAGACGTGTGTGGCAGCGGAGCCTCCGTGTCCGGTGCGGAGCCTTGCCTTCCGGTTCTCAGGGCACCTACGCCACTGCTCCTGGCAGCCGTAATGAGCCAGCCCATATGGGTAACCACACGCGCTCCCCAGAGGTTCTGGTGCTGTAGACGGCCCATTACCTGCTTCACTGAACCGTCCTGTGGTTAATTTGCAGAGCTCTCACCCCTGGTGACGGAGGGACCTGCGTGCTTTGCAGGTGCCTGTTAGTACTGTGTTAAGTTACGTGTATAATGGATGAGAAAAACCTGTTTGTCAAACATCCAGACGCTGTACATCAGTTGATAACAGCCACCCCACAGAGGCCGGAGTCAAAGAGTCAGGTTTGTCTTTATTTCAGTAACAGCTTTATTGCGATGTAACCCACACGGCGTGGGGTTCGACCCCTGAGAGGGTGCACTTCCGGGGTTTAGCTCACTCCTCGGGTTTGTGCAACTGTCACCACAGTTGAATTTAGAACATGCTCGTCACTTCAAAAGAGACCTCGTGCCCTTTCACGGTCACTTCCCATGACCCCCGACCTTCCAGCCCCTGGTGACGAGCAACTGTATCTGTAGACTGGCCCATTGCAGGCAGTTCACATAAACGGAATCGTATCCTATGGGACTTTTTGTGGCCGATTTCTGCTCAGCACAGTGTTTTCAAAGTTCATCCACTTGGTAGCATTTATCAGCACTTCGTTCCTTCTTGTTATTTGCTGAGGAACGCTCCATCGTAGGGATGCACCGTCACCCGTTCGTGAGCTGGTGGACATTCAGGTTGTTTCCACATTTAGGCTATTATGAATGATGCTACTATTGGGTTTTTATTCTAGTTTTTTTTAAGTATAAAAAGGTGACTATGGATCAAGACGACATTATAAAATCTTGCAGTTGGAGTAACCGTCTGTGTTAATGACATTGCAGTGATTTGCCAGCTCCCTGTTCTAGCAGCCCCTGATCTTCCTGTCTCTGTTATCTTTCTTTCTTGTGACTTTTTGATTTTCCTAAAGTAACGACACCTTTTGAGAAGGGCCAGAGCCCCAGGTCAAAACTGCACCTGAGAAGTCGTGTGTATACGGAAGGTTTGATCAGAAGCACATGTGGGGCGTGGGGGGGGATAGGGAGGGTGGGAGGGAGGGAGACGCAAGAGGTAGGGGATATGGGGACGTATGTATATATATAGCTGATTCACTTTGTTATACAGCAGATACTAACACACCATTGTAAAGCAATTATACTCCAATAAAGGTGTTTAAAAAAAAAAGCACACGGGGAATTAGGTCACAGCTGGACAGGGCCGGGGGAAACCCGTCCTTTTCCCCACTTAGCTGGGAGCCGGTGGGTTACGGGCTGGGGCTGAGTTTTACCAACCATGACCCCTTGCATTCGGAAGGCACTTTCTAAGGTGCTTGTGCTGTCATTCCCCTGCTCGGTCCTCAGTAGCGCTTTCTGCAGTCACCACGCATCTACCCCCGTGACGAAGCTAGACTCCAAAAGTGCTTCCCTAGTAGAACGTCCTCCGGCTTCATCCCTGTGGTCGAAAATGGCAGGGTTGCCTTCTGCGTTTAGGATGAATAATATTCTATTCCACCTGTCTAGCTCTCTCTCTCTCTATCTGTGTATCTATCGATCTATCACAGTTTCTTTATCCATTCATCCGTTGATGGACATGTAGGTTGTTTCCATATCTTGGCTATTGTGAATATGCTCAGTGAAGTAAGCCAGACACAGAAGAAGAATACTGGGTGATCTCACTTAAAGTGGAGCCTGAGAAAGTCAGACTCATAGAAGCAGAGAACAGCGGTTACCAGGGGTCGGGGCAGGGCAAGTGGGGAGATGCTGGTGAAAGGGCACAGGGTTTCAGTTACACGGGATGGATGCGTTCTAGAGTCTAACGTATAGCATGGTGGCACAATACCGTATTTGCAATTTGCCAAGAGCGTAGATCTTAAGTGTTTTCACCACACACACACGCGCACACACGCGCACACAATGGTAATTATGTGAGATGATGCGTGTTAATTAGCTTGACTGTAGTGGTCATTTCACAATGTATATATATATCAAAACATCACGTGGTATACCTTAAGTACATACCATTTTTATTAAAAAAGCATGATGTTGGCATTTGGGTTAGGATATATTTAATTATGTTGGGGAGATACCCACCTATGTGTATTTCATTGAGTGTTTCCATTAAGAATGATGGTTGAATTTTGTCAAAGGCCTTGAGCACTTCTGGACGTGTTTATATGATGTTTCTCCTTAGCTATATTAGTATAATTAGCGATAGAATACATTGGAAAGAAAGCGAGCCTTGGGGGGAGGTGTCCTAGCGCACAGGCCACTGTCTGTCCCCCAGGGCAGGCTCGCTGGGCGCCGTCCACCACCAGAGCTCTGATGCCGCAGCTGTGTTCACACACGCTTCCTGAGTGCTCTGTGTAGGGTCTGTTACACAGTTTTCTAACACTCCAAGAGATGGTAATTCAGGCAGCCTGAATCGGAACGAAGCCGGAAGCTCCATTCCAAATATGAGAAATATTGGTATTTATTCTCTCGCTCCTCGTGTACTTCATTTGGATTATATAAAATATATTTTATATAATATATAAAACTGCTATTTGGATTATATAAAACAGTAAGATGAATGCTTGTTTTGACAAATTCATAGTGTATCCGACGCTGAAGAAAACTGAGAAGGAGGATGACAGAGCAGGATTAAGTTCAGGGAAGATAACCCAGATCACACCCGGACGGGGACAGTGGGAAGGAGTCTCCTCTCCCTTCCCTCCACACCTCTACTCTGCAGGGGGCAGAGCTCCTGTCCGTACGGGGTCCACCACCTCACAGGCTTTTGTTTTTGTTCAGTAAATTGTCCAAAAGTTAAGATCCGTTTGACGACGGCCGAGACAGGAGGGGACCACAGAGCCCTCAGCAGAGCTGGGTCCTTGTCTTTACCTTGAAGGGTAAGCACTGTCCCAGCCTCTGATGGTCTGCCTCAGTTTTGTGGTTTGGGGACTAAACGTGGTGACTCACGGAGTGTGCATTTTTTTGGTCTGGCTTCTTGGGTCAACGTTGTGATGACACAGTTCACCCCATTGTGGTGATTCGCTGCAGTTCGTTTCCTCTCGAGGTTCTGTGTTCTTCCTAACGTAGATACAGCAGGAAGTACTCAGCCCTTCTCCTAGCTGAAGGACATTTGGTTCACTCCCAGGTTTTGCCCCTCAGCAATACGTGTGTCAGGGTCCAAGCAGAGAGGGAGAACCGCTGCGAGGGATCTGTAATAAGGGGCTGTTTTATGGGGCTTGGCCGTCAGCACTTGTGGAGCTGGTAAGACGCCGTCAGAAAGGGCCGTTCCTCCTGCACCTGGTGTTAGGGCCTGAAGTCGGCCAGACCAGGCAGTTGGGAAGGACAGACAGATGGGACATGTGGACAAGGAACCTGGATGAATCATCTGGGCTGAACTCAGACCCAAGAGCTTTCTTGTGATCCCCATGCCTCAGACTTTGACATTCGGTGGCCGTGGGAGAAGTGGGCCCCCTTGTCCCGGGCCCACATCTCCCTGGCTGTGGGCACAGAGGGCAAAGGAGGAGCTCCAACCTGAGCTGGAGGTGCTGCTGCCGTGGCAACCAGGTGAGCCGCAGTACCGACCCGACCCTTCGTGCTGTGGTCCTGTTGGGGCCGCTCCAGAGAAGCTTCAAACAAGGTCCGTCTTCTCAGAGAACTTGTGAAAGCTTGAGGCTGAATGTAACCCAGCAGAAGGTAAAAGCGAGAGAGGGCAGGCTGGGGCTCAGTGCCTTGAGGACTCTGCACTCGGGGTGAGATAACGCCCAGAATTGGACGCTGTTGATATTTCATCGCGTTGGGGGATACATTTCCACTGATTCACAGCCTCTGCGAAGAAGGAAACCCTAACGATTCCTTCTCATTTGTGGAATGTCCTGGGTTAGGTAATTGTTTGGCTTTTAATAAAACTGGAATCTTTAAGGGATGCAGTGCATATTGAATAGACCTGATTGAGATAGCTTCTGTTAGAGAATTACAGAATGTTATTCCCTCATTTGGAAGGGCAAGAGGTGCTAATCAAACCAGTTTACACGAACGCATTTGCTTTATCCACCAATTTACGGAGTGCCCGTGGACGTGCTGAAGGAAAAATCCATTTGAATGAATACCTGATGCAGGGCTCGGCATGTCTGGTTACGTGGAGCGTTTCAGCCACGCATTTCTGAAGTTTCCTTTGGAATCCCAGGGGCATCATTTAGCTTAGAAATGCATTATTAATGTTCCAATTAATATCAAATTCTCCACTGTAGTTTTGGTGACCTGAATGAGAACTAATAAATCTTATAAACTGCAATGCAAATTGCAGCGAAAATGCTTTAGAACCTTTTCCACTCTAGAGGAACAAGCTCCCTTATCATTTTGCATGCTTGCCATTTGTTTTCTTTGCTTGCCTTTGTTACTCCACGTAGGTGCGTGTTTCCGAGTTAAGCTGAATTCTAAACCAGACACCTCTTATGACAAAGCTCCACCATTCCTGTTGCAAACGGTGGCATCGCTCCTGGGATCGTCCTGATCAGGGCCTGGGGATTAATGGAGCACCTTTCAGGATTGCTCACAGTGAGGCCCAATATTTGCACAATTCCCAGACATCTGCAAAGTGTGTACCACTCAGCATTCACAGGTGCAGCGTGAATAACTTCTTATGTTCTGCTGAGGTGGACGTGAAATAGAGAACCGAGGATTTCACTGCAGGTAATGAGTTCCTGGGGTGGCGCCCTGGAGCCCCTGCCCTTCTGCGTGAAATAACTAAGAAAGTGGAACGAAATCAGGGGCTTCCTTGGAACTTCTTTGAGAAGACTGGTCGTATGGAAGCACGTCAGTTTCTAAGTCAGTGCTTTGGGGGGGCCCGTTTGATGAGGAGAGCGTCTTAACAAAGTTTTGCTGTCTGCATTTTTCATTCACCTTTGATTTCAGAGGCTTCTTGCCTTTGCTGCCGTCACCTGTTTTCCTACCTGAGTTGCTGTCGCTAGGAGCATTCCTGGCATGACCCGCGTGGCCAGCAGGGTGGGTGGAGCTGGGGAGCCTCCTCTCGCCTGCCTGCGGGGGCCTTGGTCTCCTCCCTCCTCTACTTAGGAAGCGTCTCCCGCTTTCGGGCCCCTCGGCACGTGCGGACCCCTGTCCACACTTGCTGCGTTTTCTGGCTGGAGGCGACTCGTGAGCCTCCGAATTCTCCGGGTGTCCTCTGTCTCCTCCCTTCAGGGCGTTTATCTCCCTCTGCCTCTCGCCTGTGTGTTATCTTGGCTTCCCCACCCCCTACTGCTTTTCCCTAAATCGCAAACTCACTGCAGGCAGAAAGCGTTGCCCTTTCTTATCGTGTCCTGAAATATGTACATCCCTGTATAGACAGCGCTCCTTGAAATTTGTTAAATTGAACTGAAAGTATGCCCTGCTTATTATTGGAATCATTTCTTCAGGTATTAATTTATTTGAAACCTAAAGGCTTTGTAGCCTTAGAAACAAAAACAAGAGCCTCTGGTAAGTGTGTCAACTCTGGGAAGAAAAGCTTTGGGTGTGTTCTCAGCTGCAGCTGAGTGAGAACTGACCACTGACTGAAAGCAAGGCCGCAGGAAGCGTCCTGGGCCGGAGGCCCAGGAAGGAGCCCCGGACCCTCTGGCCGCGAGGACCTAGGTCTGCCTTGGGCTTTCCACTTCACCTGGTTATTTTCATTTCACAGATAAGGTAACTGCTACCTGGTAGGTGGACGTGGCGCGGGTGGGGGGATCGCTTCTGGTAGAGGACCCGGAGCCCGGTCTTCTGAATGAGAGCCTGGAGCCCTTTCTCCCACGAGCGAGAAGCGGGCTGCTTTTCTGCTTATCACTCGGCACTAAATAAAGGGGGGCCTGACTCACGTTTGTCAGTCTCTTCGGAGCAGCCTCTCCCTGAGCCCCCCCCGCCCCCCGGCAGAGCTCAGGCAGGGACCTCCGCCCCGCCGAGGTCCCGGCTCGGCCCAAACACACGTGCTCTGGGGGTGGCAGCCCCCCTTGGGCTGCCTCGCTGTTTGTATCACCAGTTAATGGACCTGTTAATGGAGCTGATGCCGTTACTGTGGGTCCACAGGCTTCCCTAGTTTCTTTCTTAGGCCCTTGATTTCCCAAGCCTTATGTAGGTTAAGAGCTTTCAAAAACCAAACAAATAACCGTCACCCCCTGGCAACACCCCAAGGGCTCGGCGTCCTGGGTGCCTGTGAAACGTAGCCGCACTGAGTCCTGTTCGAAGCCAGCGCGGCCTCTGCTGGGAATAGGTTACCCTTTCCTTCTGTAGAGCGGTCCTGCATAGGGTTTGTTTTAAAGGGATCTGGCTGAGTTGCCTGAAGACTGAAGTGTTTCATTGTAAGAAGTCGGGTCTCCTGGGGCCGAGCATCTGAATCTCTGTGAAGAGAGTGCTGATTCGGGGACTATTCCGGTGTCAAACGCACTTTTTGTATTACAGTTGTTTGTTGAATGAATAAAAGTCGCGCTCTCCTACCCCATAACTGTCCGAGTTCAGCGTAGCGTGATCCGGACAACCGCTAAAGGACTGCGGTCTGGGGCCGGCCGTCTTCGGAGGACCCACAAAGCGACAGGCTCCGTGGGCTCCCGTACGTGCATCACTTCTCCCCTGACCCGGCAGCGCCGGGAGGTGGGCGGTCCTGGTCCACCTCATCCAACCGCTAGGACTCTGGGGCTCGGGGTGTTGCTGCCTGGACCTCACACAGCTGGTGAGGGGGCGGGACAGGAACCAGCTCTCTGGCTCTAAGGCCGGTCGTCAGCGCACAGGTGCCGGGAGGCCCTGAGCCCTGTGTCTTGGCTGCTGTGGCCTTGATGCTGCTTCACAGACTAGCACAGAGTCCCAGGGCATCTGGTCTCCCACGGGCACCCGGGGGTCCTTGGGGGCTGGCTGGCTCCATCGGCTGAGCTGAGCTTGCAGAACTTGGGTGTAGACGGAGGCTTCGGCCCCTGCGCCCCCCGAGTGTCTCACTGCCTGGGGACCAGAGGCCTCCTGCAGCTCGGCCGGGGTCCAGGAGAGCCCACCACCACCTGTTCCGTCTGCTGGCCCGCGAGGCCGTGGCCGGGAGCTGGTGTGGCCCTGGAGGGCCTGCCCACCGCGGGCTGCTCCTTTTTCCCGTGGGTGGTTCTGAGCCTCTGGGTGGGTCCGTGTCCCGGACGGCCTCCCTGCTCCCCCGCCTGCGCCCCCTGCCCACGTCAGAGTGGGGCGTCCAGGGGCCTCTGTGCTCAGTTTTCTGCTGTGAAAAGTGGGGGGAGTTGGGATTCCTGTCTCACGGGGTCGTTGTGAGGACAGAGTGAGGGCACGTGTGGACAGTGCTTTAGTGTGTTATTCAACATTAGCTGCTGTTTTCATCATTAATAATAAAACCAATAATGTATTCATAACAGTAGTAATTGAAATCTTGAAATTAGGATGAAATACTCACTCCGCCGTATAGGCTTTCTGAAGGCATGGAAGGTATGACGACAAAGAGACAGGTTTACTTAACAAACATAGAATTTATGCATCCAAATAGAGCCTTCTTCAGAACAATCACTTCTGAGCCTGGTTGTACATTTGGTCAAAAGAAACTTCCGTTGCCCAAGGATACGATCTGAATGCAGAGCTGCCCCGCTGCCCATGGCTGCGGGCAGAGCCCTGTGGGCCGAGTGTCACACTGTGTGGGCACAGAGGCACCCAGGACCAGCTGTGATGAGCAGGGCGCCTTGAGGCTGCGGGACCACTTGGGCCAGCTCCAGGGCGGCCGTGAGAGAGGAGGCTGGTTTCCGGTGGCTCTAAGGACGACTTGGAAACAGGCTCCCTGGAGTGGCTTTGGTTCGAGGAGAGAAACAGAAAGACCACCCGGCTTCCCGGATAACTGTGTGTTTGCATATTGAAATCAGTGCATTTGTTTAAACCTGTTAGTCTCGTTGCTTCAGAATCATATCTTTTTTTATTAATTTATTTTTATATTGAAGTACAGTTGATTTACAATGTTGTGTTCATTTCTGCTGTACGGCCAAGTGACTCAGTTATACACACATAGACATTCTTTTTTATATTCTTTTCCATGACGGTTTATCACAGGAAATTGTATACAGTGCCCCGTGCTGCACAGTAGGACCTTGTTGTTTATCCTCCCTTTACAGACTGGTTTGCATCTGCTGGCCCCAAACTCCCAGTCCATCCCTCTTCTACCCGCCCTTCACCAGTCTGTTCTCTACCTCTGTGAGTCTGTTTCTTAGATGTGTTCATTAGTGTCATATTTTAGATTCCACACATAAGTGATATCATATGGTATTTGTCTTGCTCTGTCTGACTTCCTTCACTTAGTATGATAATCTCTGGGTCCACCCATGTTGCCCTGAGTGGCATTATTTCATTCTCTTTATGGCTGAGTAGTATGCCATTGTATATATGTACCACGTCGTCTTTATCCATTCATCTGTCGATGACATTTAGGTTGTCTCCATGTCTTGGTTACTGTGAATACAATCATATCTTATAAGTAATATGCAATGTGGTATTTTTGTGGTAGGCGTGAGGCACGCTCGGTTAACATACAGTAAGCAGTGGTGGTCTTTTAACACTGAGAAAATTGATTTCTGTCTGTGACACTCTGGTTCCCAGCCCAGTGGGTTCTGATTTAACTTTCATTATTAGGAATGCTTACCACGTCAAAATGAAGTGAGCTGTTAGCTCCAGGAAGGAAAATGACATCCACAGAGAGAACGTTTACCACTTTGTTGGGCCCAGATCTCCTGTGCACGTACGTGTCCCTGTGATGTCAGCGACCACTGATTGGAAAAAGAACTACCAGTATTTGGTCATCAGTGACACGCTGGCAAAAACATATGACTATTCACCATACACTTAGGTGGATAAACTTTGTACGTGTCTTGTTCTGTGTGCTGGAACTTCCTAGGATGATTGACAAACGAAGCCTTAATGCCAGGTTTTTACCTTTGTGTGTCATATATAAGGACTGTTTTAACCCAATTGCTCTCAGCAAGTGCGAATTATTATTTATATTAAAAAGCCTTAGGTCAGACTCCTGTTTCTCATGTTGACGCCTTACGCCCGTCACATCTGTTACTGCTTCTCTGCCGGTGGCTTCAGAGCTTTACTCGATCCTGGGGAGATTTGAATAAAAAAGGGACTTTTATGGTGCCACCCACACAAGGAGAGACACAGCCAGGCTTCCCTCAAAAGGCTCACAAACTTTGGAAGAAATTCTTTCTTTAAAAGCATCTAGACAAAACATGGGAGATACTACAAAGTTTTAAAAATACCCAACTAAATATGTGGGGGGAAGAAGAAAAAGTACAGAAATTTCTAAAATGTTTCCAGCCGCTTGAAACACTTTTTTTTTTTAAGTTGAAATCTTTGTCCACAGTTCTTGAGTGTACACTAAATCATGGAATCAAAACCTATGCCTGGTCCCCTGGTTCCACTCAGGCAGCTCGCAGCCGCCAGTCAGGGTCCTCCCCTCTCCTGCACACATGGCCTCTAGAAGACACTCAGGACACACGGCCAAACCAAGTAAATGGACACAGAAAAGGAAAATCCGTGGTTCTCACCTGAAGCCACATAAAATACCTGTGTAGACATGGCTATTGCATGGGTAGCGATAGAAAATTGTGTAACATCTTTGCCAAAAGTAAGTAGTGTGATGTTTTACAGTTTCTAGATTATGTCTTTCAAGACAGTACTGGGCTAAGATGGGCTGTTTTGAAGCAACGAAGCTCATCAAGGAAGCGTGTTTACAGTTTACAATTTACATTTTGCGGAGAAAGTGGGGTGGGGAGTTGGAGAGCTGGACGCGGCGATTAACTGGCTTTGGGGGCGGACACAGGGAAGAATGACGCCGAGGAGGGCATAATCCCCCACTGACATCCGCCTCTGGCCCTTTGGGGCAGTTGACGGTTCTGCCTGTCGGGGACACATGTGGCCGAGTGTGTGTCTGCGGCTTTGAGTCTGAGCCACTGCGGCAAATCACCAAGTGCTGGCTGGACAACAGCAGCAAAGGATACTTTTGTTTTCTTTTTCCGTTTGCGCATGAGAAAGCCTTCTCCTCTTTCCTGCTTAAATATACACAAAGGACTCAGTATACTTAGAGTGTTAACACCCTGAAAGGGAAACTGGGAATTTTAAAGGAGTTTAATCTGACAACTGATGCTCTAGTTAATTCCTAATGAATAACTGATTAGCTCCACATTTTCCAGGAAACCACAGCATTTTGCATCGTGACGTAACTCAAGATTACGTATCATTTTATTTTATCTCAGAGAGGCGCACATAAAAGCAAGGGTCTCTCCACTTGGCACTCGCTCCTTCCCTAGCATGTCTGGACTAGCAATTTGGCTCATTAAAAGGTAGCAAAAAAAAGTCGTTGCAAAAGAGGGAACTGAGCTTTGGTCTTGTAAGAATTTTTAGTGGTTTGGATTATGAAGATGTCAGACGGCTGCCAGGCCAGAGAAGGATGCTCGCCGCGTCTGTTCAGAAAACACAGACACATCTCTGTGCTGCCTTGTCATTATTTCTAAAGTGTGAAGGGAAATCCATTCGCTTGAATACTTTTTCTTGAAATGCTAACAAGGATGTCGATTGGTAGCCATTACATTGCAGCTCTGGTGATGTGGACGCCCACCTGTGAGGGACTTCCTGGCGACGGTGGCCTCTTGACACACGGCTGAAGGGTTGGTTTCCAGAGTAACATCTGCTCTTCATTTTCCTCTGGGTTGGTTGGCCCTTCTGAAAATCCGAGTTGTAGATATTCTAAAGTGAGGCAGCAGCATCTGAAACCACATCTGCCAGCGTGTTGTTCTGACGGCACAGACCCGGCAGCCCCCAGGCAGGCAGAGGCAAGAGGTCTGAGTGGCCCTTTCTGTCCCGAAGTCACAGGTGGTTCTGTCCCCTCACGGGCCTGGTGTCCGGCGACCGTGTAGCAGTTAATTTACAACTTGCAGAAGGCCAGACGGGTCTCTCCCTGACGCCCAGGTCACAGCCTTGGTCAGTTCAAGGACTCTGTTTTGTTTGTTTTTGTGGTTCTTTGTTTTATAGACCATCTAGGTTCTTTGCTTCTGTTTCTCTCTTCCACCTGGGCCCCACCCACTGCACTGCCAGTTCACTGTTGCAAGGGGAAACAAGAAAGGAAGTAAAACAAATCAGCCTGGCTACATCTCTATGGTTCTGGATACATTTTGGGTAGTGGGGAAGAAGTTGGATACATGAAAATGAGATCTGTGCAGTGAAAAACTGGAAACAATTTGGATGTTCAAACAGAGTGAAAGGGTGGAGCTGACTCCGGGCTGAGGATGGAGGGTGAGAGCTGGCTTGGGAACCGTAAGCCCCTGCAGGCATCTTGGTTACTTACCGTGAGATCTTGGACGAGACATCTTTGCTCCACAGTCTCTCATCTATTACACGGGGACTATCGGGTCCTCGCGAAGACCTGTGATCAGATCACAGAAAGGCCCAGGAAAGCGGCCACCTCCTGGGGTAACTGATGCAAGGTAGTACTGAGTGGCTCTAACCACTACTTTCTATATGACAGACTATTGCATAGTCTTTAAAGTTATCTGTAGAGCTTTCAAGGACATGGAAAACTTTAAGAAAGTTTTTTGAAAAAAGTAGAGTTAAAATGATAAGAACCATATGATGTCAAAATGTAAAAGTAACTGGAAAGAAGATTGAAATACGACAGAGTATTACCTGGATTGCCCCTGGATGTTGGGATTATGGCTGGTCTTAAAAAGAATTTCGCTTTATCCTTTCTCAGTTTTTAGAAATAATTGTGTGTTTTTCCCCCATAGGTAGAGATCCTTCCCCCAACTCAAAAATAAAATGAGAACGGAAGGTTCTATATATTTCATTTATTCAAGCTACACTGACACACACAGTGAATTTAAAAGTTGGAAACAAATGATGAAATCAGAACAAGCAGGGTGCTCTCTCTGAGAGGCTGTGCTCTAAAAAATAGTAATTTGGGAATTCGAGTCCGTGAAAATTAAACTGGGGGAGGGCAACTGAAAGCTGGCTCTTCTCTGTTGGCAGGGAATGTGCTCTCCCTCTGAAAGGACCCCCCGCCCCGCCCCGCCCCAGACACACAAAAGACGACGCCCTGCTCAGACAGGGTTCCTACTGGGCGGCAGGGCCAGGCTCTGCTGAGTGTGGACTGCTCGCCCTCCAGAGCAGGTGGGTTTGGAGAAGCAGAGGCCGGGCCGGCTGGCAGCAGCTGTGGAAGGAATTCCACTCTGGTGCTCTGCACACAGCAAGGGCTGTTCATTAACCAGCCCCGTGACCGCAGGAGAATTTAATTGTTTTTTATTTGGTATCTTTTTAGCCAGAGGACTTTTCTCTGTATTGATAAACATTACATTAATTTTCCATTGTTCTGGTTAGTTCTGAGATACCGTGGGTCAAATCAAGGTCTCAATAATCCCACTGGAAAAAGCCCAAAAGAAGCAAAACCCAAAAAACTCCGCCGAATTCTAATCAGAAAGTGATGTCAGTCACTGATGCTCTGCTCCCAGGCTGGTGTGTCCCCGCCGCCTGCGTCCTCAGGCCGTAGGTCCTGAAGCTTTGCGGACCGTGGAGGCATCATCCTTGGACATACTCTTCGCCATCTGTTGACCAGCGTGAAGCTGGAGTTTCAGGGAGGGGATGAGAGCGTCCTGGTGTCCTTGAAGCAGTGCTGGCCCCGCGTGGACCTGAGTGGCTGGGCTGAGGCGCCGGCACACCCAGTGTCCCCGTGTTGTCACTTTTGACCCAGAACGGACAACTCACATTCCAGAGGAAGTGCCGCTTCCCCACTTCCCCATCGAGCCCCCCCTACCCCCGACCAGAGTTGCTGGCCCCACGCTGCTCCACATCTGGGCCGCTTGGAAATAATTGAGGACTCTTACAGTCACGATAAACTGTGCTTTCCCCAGCTCCCGGCCCTTTGAAGTTGCAGACAGTTTCCTGATAATTGATAATCTAATCTCAGCCCGGCCTGTATGTTTTTTCTTTTCCCCCTTTTCTTTCCAGGCTTCTCTGCAAGGAGGGAATTATTACAGCGGACGTATTGATCGCCTTGAGGGGAGGTCACGGTGCGGGAACTGCCCGGTGAGCACGAGGTTTCGTGAAAGGTGAAATCTTGGCGAGATCGAATAACAACCAGGGTGCCCGGTTGAACGTGGGGAGGAGAGTGGAGGAGGGTTAGGAAGGATTTTATTCTCGCTGCCTTAGGGCTATACATGGCAATCACTACTGCGGAAGCAATAAAGAAGTTGTTAATTACAGGTTTACACCCCTGTGGCCCAAAGCAGGAATGGGACTAAAGGTTATAAAGTGGTTCTTTAAAAAAAAAAAAAAAGTGATACACGTTCTCCTTTCCAGTGGAATAACTTAATTAGCAGTCAGGTTTGGGCCTGATGAAGAAAACTCTCAAAGAGACATCTTATTAGAATAATTCAATTTGTCTATACCCTCCAATTTGCTTTTCGTAACTGTCCATTCTGCTTTTGTTTTCCCTGATTGTCTCTTGAAATCTTTGAGATGGGGAACCACTAGAGCATTAGGTATTAAACGTGCCTCCCCGCCTCCCAGCACGGGTTATGATATTGTGCGTTTGCAGAGGCCAAGGGCGCTCTGTCACTTAGGAATCGAGCTTGCCGTGGGATCCCGGCATCCCGCAGGTGCTGAGGTGATGCTGCGTGTGTCTGATGAAGCTTCGTGCCCCTCGAGCCTCGAGACGCAGCCTCATTCTTAGCAGAGCCAGGCGTGTCCACCCCGGGGCACCCAGCTGACATTTCCACGAGGTGGGAAGGGCTGGTTTCAGAAATGGTCAGTGTTAAAAAGTTAAATCCTCTTTGAAGCAATCTGCTTTTTCTGTACTTAAGCTTGACTCAGAAAAAGCCGGGCAACGCTCTCGGGAGCTCGGGCCCCTCGTGTGGACGCCAGGCCCTGGCTCGGCCTCCACACTCCCTCCTTGTGGCATTTATGAGCCGCAGCAATTCGTGTGTGTGTGTGTGTGTGTGTGTGTGTGTGTTTCGGCCTCTGGATGGGCTGCCGTGTCTTTTTCATCTTCTCATGCCCAGTACCCAGTATGATGGTGGGACACAGTAGGTGCTCATCTTCTCATGCCCAGTACCCAGTATGATGGTGGGACGCAGTAGGTGCTCACTAAAGGCTTGATTGAACTAGTGGCAAATACAGCTTTCTGAATACCGCCCTACGTGTGCCATTCCTGCAATAAAAATCATGCTCTTCTCCTGGGTAACTTTGTTTGTTTCGCATGTTTGTTCCAAACTGGGAGTGTCGTCAACATGGTTTGTACTTGAGGCAAATAAACAGCCCTTCAGAGAGTTGGCATGAAAACCCTCGGGGCCGTTTAGGTGGGCACCAGGGTTTATGACGGACAGAGGGTGCCGTGGCAGGGGGACCTGGGAAGGAAACGAGCGCCCTGGGGACAGGGAGTATCGTCCTGTCCTCTTTCAGCTGCAGATTGGCCTCTGGGAGGGACACATTGTCCGCTTATGGCCGCAGTAATTCCTTTTCCTGTGTCCACGGTGACCCCAGGGAGGGCTCGTCGGGTAGCAGCGTGAGGACCTCTGTGGTGGGGCGAGGGCCCTGTCGTGTGTTAGAATCCCCGCTGGCTGGGGGCCCCGAGGCCTCAGATCTGCTGCCGCCCCTCAGCGCCCGCCTGGCACCTGCTGCTTCCACTCTAGCGCTGGTGGGCCCAGTGTGGCCCCAGTGTGGCCCCGGCGGGAGCCCAGCAGCAGGCCTCACTCCCCAGGGACAGTGATGGGAGGGGCCAGAGTCCGACTCACATTCGCACGCAATGTGGCAGAGCGGGTGTCAGAGTGAGCTTGGGGGCAAAAAATAATAACATGAAATCTCTTTGCTGGGCCCACGGGCAGGTGCAGAGGACAGACCCGGGCCCCACGGCTCCCTGCCCCTGCGCAGCTGGCCCTCTGCCTCTCACTCAACGTGAACTTGCCCCAGCACGGTCCCCAGGGAGGGTGCCCTGCTGCCTGGCTCTTCCAACCCAATTTCCATTCCCGCACATGCTCCCCGGCCCCTACGTCAAAAGTGGCTTTCTGCTTTCTCCTTTTGTAACACGTTACTGTGTGATCATTGCATAAAAACTACAACATTCTCAGAGGCAGAACAAAATGAAAGGAATTGTTCATCTCCCAACAAACCTGTTTTCTTGTGTTATCTCTGTTACTTTTTCTGTTTCACGCACAGCAGAGACCATGTGTTACTCTCGTCTCATGCTTTTTCACTGAATGTCGTGATAGGCATTCTTACTAAAGACTGGACTTCGTGGTGATTTAAAATGTCGCCGTATGATTTATCATGACTTACTAGTTACCAGAGGGAGTTCCCGGGGTCCAGACCATTGGTGGAAGCATCCCCCAAACGGTGGACGTGTGGAAACAGGGCAAGTCCAGAGCTGGGTACGGCACCGAAGCCGGGCAGCCGGAACGCCGGTCTTCAGGACCACAAGCCCCTGCGCTTGCCGTGGGGACCGACACGGGTACGCACACGTGCACATGCGTACACACAAGGCACGCATACACACAAGACATGCATGCTCACATGTTAATCTACACACAGACATGTATATACACGGGCATGTATGTACACACCATCCACAAGTCACACGCATATATACACAGACACACATGCATGCACAATGAACCACAACACGCATGTACACGTGCAAACATGCACACAGGCATATGCACATGTATACACACAAGCATACACACATGCACACAGACACGCGTGTGCACAGCCTTCCCAGTAGGGACGAGAGAACGCTTTGAGACGTTGTTGGTTCTTGTCACCTTTAATCACAGCAGACGCATTCTGTACGGCACTGCGCTGTTTCCCGGGCCCGTCTCTGGCATCTCCTGTGATGTGAGGTCTCTGGAGCCGGCGCGGTGAGTCCCAGGTTACAGACAAGGAAGCAGGCTCGTGACATTCAGGGGTTCCCGAGGCCCGGGCTCCAGGCTGGGCTGGGGCCAGATCTCCTTCCTTGTGGACTTTTTTGTCCTTAAGGGTCACATGAGGGAGAGAGAGAGACATAAAGATGTTTTCTTTTTTTTCTGGTGAAATAATAGAGATGTTGATGTGGCGAGAGAGGAGTGATTTTAGGGCCACACAGAAACTCGCTGGCCAGATGGAGAGGGAATCCTCTCCATCCATTGTTTGGATCCAGGTTTTTCTGCCCTGTGCTCTGTTCTTTATGGTCTTACTAAAACAGTGACGTGAAACCAGAAATTAAGCACCAGTGAGGTTTCAGGGAAAAGCCGCCGTCACCATGAAGTGCATCAGCCCCAGGAGTGGCACGTGGAGCCCAAACATATCCCCTGTCTGCCCCGCGTGCCCGGGGTGTCCGGCTGTCCCTCCTCGTTTTCTGTGCCCGCCCTTGGCAGTGGCCGTGCCCATGGGGTCCAGAGAGACAGCTGGTTCTTCTCCGTGCGAGCTGTGGCGACACTGGATGTGTGAACGCGGCCGGGCTAACTTGGTTGGACTAAGTTGGTTAGTTCTCAGCCTCGTTTGTCCAGGAGGAGTTTCTGAGCCGCCCCCGTATGTCCCGGGCCACCCAGAGCATCCGCTTTGGGAAATGTGTGTCTGCAGAAATTGCGAGGGAATTGCTGTCACTGGCTCGTTGGGGAGAAATGGCTCAAAAGTACTGACTTTCATCCACATGGAAACCTTTAACTCCATGAAACTGGATTTGTTTGGAAACCAGCCCCAGCCCCAGAACAGCTTTCAGTCGAAAGTCACTTTCTACAGCAGAAAGGGCTCTGAGGGGCACATTGTTCCGAGTACCCCAAGCCTGGGGGGCCTGACCCAGTGTTTCTTCCCAGGGCCTCACGGGGTCTCGTGGGGAAGAGGCAGACGGTGCCGGAGAGGCCCGTGTCCTGCCAGCGCTTGGTGCCCTGGGGCGTCGATTGCACGGGAGGGCGTCCGAGCTCCTGACGCTTCCCCCCTCCGTCCGTGGAGGAGCGGCGCAGACACCACGCTTCTGTCCTTGGGCTTTTGCTTCATCGAACTCAGTTATACCGTCTCTCATACTTAGCGCCTGTCGTGTGGCTTTTGCGGAAATGTTCCGGGAGGGCTTCAGGTCCTGTCCCACCGTGCTGCTGGCCTCCGCATGATCCTTGGACTGTTTCGCAGCCCCCTTTCTGCAGCAGCCCTGCCGGCCGCGATGCTCCAGTGCAGGGTCACCGGCTGCGTGGCAGCCCCGCCTGGCACAGGGAGCAGAGGACAGGACCCGCCTGAGTGCCGCCTCTTTGCTCTGGAGATGTGAATCAGAGCAAATTCAAATCCTCTCGTCTGTCTCATCGTGTGTGTGTGTGTGTGTGTGTGTGTGTGTGTGTGTGTGGGCACAGGGTGGAGGGTCTTAGTGGAGGGCACTAAGTTCTCCCCAGTGGTTTCACTCGGTCATCACTGGACCCCTTGAATCTCCTCTGATGTGCAGTCGAGACCACTTTGATTCCAGGAATAGATGAAACGTGTCTTTCTTTGGGGGGCATTTTTGTCCAGACGACTTTCCCTGGATAGATGTCCTGCGGGTACCAGACACTATGTTCTCCCGAGAACTGTGTCGCACACGATCATCTTTCATGGGAATCGCGTTGTTAGCGTCGTTTCACCCACCAGGGAAAGAGCGGGCAGCAGCAGAGTTAGACTCGTGGTCACGTGGACCACATACCTGGTTCTGGGGACAGAAAGAGGCGCCCTTGGAAAAGTGTGGCACATTCGAAACGGCCTAAAGAGGTTTCCTGCTAGCTGAATAGGCATTTTCTGAGTTTTTCCTCAGGAGTGTAGCTAATAACTTCGTTTCTAAGGATCACATCTGGATTACAGACAAAAAAGTCAACTTCGCCATAAGCCAGAGCCAGTGATTGGAGATGTCTCAGCTCATATTGGCAGCAAGACCAAAGCTTACAAATGGATGTGGCTTTTGTGGCTCAGACTTCAAAGAAATTCTCCCAACACGGGCGGTTGTCAGAGACCGTGCACCGTGGTTGCCACTGATCTAAATGGGAGCGAGTAGTTCTGAACCCTTTTAAAATCTGACTCACCGCCCAGGACTGCATCAGCGTCTTTCTGACGCTTGAGTTTCTATCTGTTGGAATCCGCCGGCAGGAAAGAGTTGAGAACAGTATTTCTTTTTCGCTTTTCGAGCTTCACAGAGCAGTGCGCCCTGCTCGGATGTGAAGTTGGATGCTGACGGCTGATTTCACTGTCCTTGCGGTGGAGTGACTTGTCGGGGGATGTGGGGGAGTGGGAGGGGTGTGCGTGGGTGTGCGTGGTGTGCGGGTGTGGGTGTGTATGTGTGGGTGTGTGTGCGTGTGTGTGTGGTGGGGCGTGCGGAGGGTGACTCCGACTAATGCAAACACCATCGTCGCCTGCGAACGGCAGGAGTTGCTGACGGGAGAACACCTTGCCTCTCTCTCTGTGTGTCCGTAATGAAAACCCTCAAGCTTGCCCTTTTGTAATATAAACAGAAAATTATGCGTCCGCACAAACGCCCGCCCCTAAGAAGGCAACTTTCATTCCTGCTCATCGCGTGGGGAACCTGCCCTGGGGGCGGATGTGGCTCCCAGCTGCTGCGGGGGGGAGCAGGCGCGCCGTGCCACATCTGGGCTGGCATCTTTGAAGAGACACTTAATCTGCAGGCTGAGGGATGCTAAGCCGCTTTGCATTTCTCCGCTGCGTCTCCAGCTGAAGCCGAGTGACTCCGTGTCACCGGGGAGACAGGGAACAATTGGGACGGGGATACAGACGCCCTGCACGGGAATAAAGGCGCCGGCCTTGAGCAGTCCTGCAAGAGATGCACTGGCCGGCTCGAAGGGCGCAGGGCCGGGCCCGGAGCGAAGCAGCGGGTCCCTGGTCCAGAGCCCACAGGAGGCCGGGCAGGTGCCGGGAGACGGATCCCCTCGGATGGCGCCCGCTGCTCGGGGGCCTGTTGGTGATGGATTCGTCCTGTGTCCCCACCGCGACGCGGGGGACCTTCTGCCTCTGACCCCAGAGGCTGGTGTGGGTGCGCGGACGCGGCCAGAGTCACAGGCCCCGTGACTCCACAGGCGCGTGGCCACCTGGCGGGTCTCGCTCATCACACCTGAGCTATGACCCTCCTGTCACACGTCACAGCTGCCCAGGGAGCCGGAAGGCGCTGAGACTGTCCTGGCGAGGCTGCCCCCCGAGGACGCTCAGGTCCCTTCATCCCCCCTTGTCTGAGGACAGGGGACCGTGAGCCCCTTGGCTCCACCCTCTGCGCACAGTGTCCACTTGTCCCCGTCCAGCAGGTCCATTAGGGACCCCTCTCCTGTAGGAACGTTCCCGACCTTCTCGACTGCAGCCCGTATGTCCTCTGAAGTCACCTGCTACTTCTTCAAGTCTTCAGGTCACTTGTCACCTCCCCGCACATTTATTCACCGACCTTCCCCTTTACACCCTGGACGGCCCAGGAGCGAGAGCCCAGGCTCTGTGACTCTGTTTCCAACGGCGTGGGGCGGAGGCCCGGCAGGCTCTCCTCTGCTGGGCGGGGCCGTAAGGGGACCAGGAGGGCGGGGGTCTGCGGGGGGGGGGGGGGGGGGGGGCGTGGACTCTCTTATACGCACACGTGCGCACGCACACACACACTCCCTGAGGAGATGTCCTTGCTCGTTGCTCTTTATTAATTCTCAAAAGGCCTGAACCTGTTCCACACAATTTAAATTTCAGTGTAATTCTTTCTGTGTTTTTCTGCTTACTGTTCTTTCTCTTTCCTCTTTCACATCCCAGTTGCTAAATTATCCAGGAAAGCAACGCGTCTTAGCAAAGCTTTCGCAACGTTTTCCGATTTTAACTGAGGCCTTTGCAAAGCCTTCTAGTTGGCGATGTGAGGATGCGCCCGGGAGGGAGCTGCCACAGGAGGTGTCGGCCTCGCTCTGACCTGTTAGACACGAGCGCCCGGAGCCCTGACGCCCCAGCTGGGTCAGGACTGTGGCAGCACGGGGGTGACAGGGGGGATGGCCCCTGGGCCTCATGGGCTGTGCTCCTGGAGGGGGGCTTGGCGTGGGGGTGGGTGGGCTGCACCGGCCGGGACTGTATGGCTGGAGTCTGGGCAGGGCAGGAGGGTGAGGCCGTCGGACGCGGAGGCAGAGCTGCAGGCAGGAGGGGCCGGCCTCTCCTCAGCTCTCCATCCTGTGAAGGCCGCTGTGCCGCCTCCCGCAGTCCCTCCCCCCTCAGCTCAGGACCCACCGGAGCATCTCCACTTCCGACCCTGAGGGTCCAAATCAGAACGCGTTCTGCCAGCACCAGGGGTTTGCTTTATCGGGTTGTAGAGGATAACTTGAGTTTATGGTAAGACTTCTTACATTTTCACCTTGAAGAAATCCATGTATAAGTTGACATTTCTCTGCTCATGCAAATATGAAAGAGGAACATTACAGAGAATCTGATCATATAATAAACGATATTCTGGGTTGGTGGGTGGCCAATGCAGCCAGCTGCTGGGTTCTGTACGTCCCATAGACTAAGAAGGATTTTTTGAAATTTTTTTAATGGGTGAAAAAAATCCAAAGAAGAATGGAATTTCCTGACATGTGAAATTTCCTGATTATGTGACGTTCACATGTCAGTGTCCACAAATAAAGTTTTATTGGCACACAGCCACACATTCATGGATGTGTCATTTGTACAAGAGCTGAGTCGAATAGCTGCGACCGGGATGTTCGACCCATAAATCAGGATGATTTACAGTCTGGCTGCTTACAGAGAATGCTCTGAGCAGACCTACATCATATTGTTTATCTGTAATCCATCATAAGTTATAATGACAGGGGATTCCATTCTGTGACACCCTAAACATGCCCACAGACCGTAAAGTGATGAGCTTGACAATATACATGGCAAAAACATTTTAATCACATATTGGAACATTTTCAGTACAGTTGAAGGAAATTTCCTTTGACAGAGAACTTCCAAATATGTTTTGCATCTGTTTTTACATGCATACAAATACATAACTTGGGAAGTATTCGTGAATACATCAAGTGTTCAACTGCTCTGATCACTAATGTTCAGTGAGGCAACGGTGTGCTTCCTTTTACTTTAAATGCGTGAGAATATGTAAATGTGGCCAATTAGGAAATTATCCCCGATTGTCATGAAAAGAGTACCTCAGACTCATGCAGTTTGACTCTTACAAGTTTTGATGCACATAATAAAAATAAAACATAGAAGTCCTCCCACACTATATATATAATTTCTAGTCCTCATGACAGCCTTTCCATTTAGGGAAGGTGTCCATTTTACAGCTGAAGAAACTGAGGCTCATGGAAGTTCTGGGCCTTGTCCAAGGCATGACGAGGCCTGGGGTTCCTGATTCTAAAGCACCTGCTTTTGTCAGTGATCTCATGCTGACTCTCTGAGACGATTTTACTCACAGCTTTTTAAGGTAAATGTGGGGCATGGAAGCAGAATTGTTTTTTGGTTCTTGTGATGGAAAGAGGATTTCCTGTAGGATGCTGACAAGCTGTCTGTAAGATTTCCGACGTTATTACGTGATTTCTGTCACTAGCCAATGTCAGAGCTGAGGCTAATCAATCGGAAGTGATCGTCTTCAAGGACAGAGCTCTCCTGGGAGCCTGACCTACTGACACACGTGCCCGGGGATGGAAGGCCGCTGCTCAGCAAAAGCCTGGACCGGCGGCTGTGCGGGGCCTTGGGAGGGGTCCCGGGGGAGCGGTGGTTTCGGGTGACTGTTGCTCAGCACGCAGGTGTTGGTCACTGCAGAGAAAAGGACCTTCAAGGCCAAACGGGTTTGGAAGATGTGGGTCCCGATCTCGCAGGCATGTTTGTCCTTATCTGAATGTCATGAACCAGCCGTCAGGCAGGTGGCTGATCTCTGAACCTAAGGAAGGGCTCTGTGAGAACGACTGCTGCTCATATCTAGGGCCCCGCACCCCCTCTGAGTTCCTCTCAATTGTCCTCAACTCTGGCCCCACGGGCCGTCGGTCGGGTGGCCCTGGGCGCGCACTGCACGTCGGTTCCCTCATCTGTGATCTGCGGGTCATAACGGGGCCTGTCGCCTGGTCAGCCGTGGCCTTGTCGTGAGAGCCCGTGTGCACCTGCCTGCTGGGCGGGGGTCCCAGCCTGCTGTCCCCGTTCAGGCACTTGTTCCGGGTTTGATGGCTCACCGTGGCAGGGACGCTGTCATCTCCCTTCCGCGGCCCATGGTGGGCGTGGTCGGCACCTGTAGCCTCAGGCTCGCTTTTCTTCACACAAGCCTTGCGGACTTGCCTCCCCTGCGGTTACGATCCCACGGGTGACGGGCCCCCGTGCGGGGGCGTGGAGGCCCCCGGGACCCCCGGCCCCACCCCCTCCCATGTGGGCGTCCGCAGGCGGTGTCCCGAGCCTGTGCTCTGGCCCCGCGGTGGCCCCCCTCCTGCCCTGCGTGTGGTCACGGCCTCTCCTGCCCCCAGTGTCCATCCACACCCATGTCCCCAGCTCTGACTGGCCATTCCTGACAGTGACCCCGGGGCTCTGGCTTCCCCGGGTGGCGCTCGTCTCCACGCCCCCGCCCGGTGCCCCGGGGGTGCTGCTCACAGCTGCTGCCGAATCCACGTGGGTTTTGCCCTGATTGCACGACTGCACATCTGATTTCAGTCCCGAGAGTGAAAAACAGCTCGTGCTCAGAGAACTTGATGCTTCTGATGACAAAGGTACTGACAACCTATAAAGTACAGGGGCAGGAGAGAGACAAAAAGAATAAAAATCACATTTTCCACCAGCGAGAAATGCCTGCCATTGTGGTCTGTGTCTTCCCAGGACATGCTTTCCTATAGTTAACTCGTTCATCGGGCCGTTCGAAGGCGCGAGCAGAGCCGCACAGCCGTCGGGGGAGGATGGCCTCTGTTCATTTCTTCCTGGGGCAGTGAGGACCTGACGCCAGCACCAGAGCCGAGGGCATCCTGAGAGGCTGTCCCCTGCTTCCTCGTCTCCGCTGGCCCTCGCTGTCTCGCTCTGTGCTTCCTCGTCTCCGCTGGCCCTTGCTGTCTCGCTCTGCGTCTCTCTCCCTGTCTCCGTCTCGTCCTCTTTCTCCTGCCTCTGCGAAGCCCACCTCACCCACACGACACCTCACAGCTTGGCCAACACCCGATGCCTTAGGTTTCCAGCTCCAACTGTCAACTGCCCCCTTTTCTTGGAACTTCTGAACTCAGATGACGTAGCCAAGGAGTGTGCAGGCGCGCATCTCTGTCGTAGGTCGGTGGTCAGGCTTTGATATTCTCGACTGGGTCAGGAGCCCCCTCTAAACCAATGAGAGGTGACGGGGAGATGGAATTGCTGACATGCGACGCGTCACCCTGGGGGCTATCTCCCAGCAGGGCCGTGTCTGGCGTGATGTGGGGACACCGGGCTCTCTCCACGCCGGCTCTGCCTCGCGGGTTCTTCCCTCTCGGTGCCCCCTGGGCATCCCGTCACCCACACGCCTGGCCCCGACACGGTTGTAGGACAGGAGCTGGGTCCCAGACAAGTGGAACCCCTTCCCTCCTCGCTCTGCTGTGTGTTTCCACGTTATTTCCTCTCAATTTCATTTTCCTCATTTTTAGTATTTTATAACGTTTTGGTCTGTTGTACGCATCTTTGCTAGTTGCCTTAAATCTTTTTTGGGGAAAAGATAATATATAGGTAGGTATAAACTATGAGATATGCGGTAGTCCAGCTATTTCATGTTTATCTTTTTGTTTATTAACACTCTTAAGTTTCTGGATTCATGTTTGGGAAAGGGAAAGAAACATCCTCCAAAGAACTCACTTTTTTTCTTCCAGTTTTATTGAGATAAAATTGACACAGAGCAGTTTGCGAGTTTAAGGTGTGCAGCATAACGGCTTGACTTACAGACATAAGGAAATGATGGCCACGGTATGTTTAGTGAACATCCGTCATCTCATACGGATACAAAATAAAAGTAGAAAAACTACTTCTTCTTTTTAGGGTTTATTTCCTTAACAGCTTTCATGTGTAACATTCAGCAGTGTTACTATATTTGTCATGCTGTACATTACACCCCTAGCACTTATTTATCTTGTAACTGAAAGTTTGTACCTTTTGACCACCTTCTCCCAGTTTCCCCTCCCAAACTCCCCACCTCTGGTGACCACAGGTTTGATCTCTTTCTTTATGGGTTGGTTGGTTTGTTGAAGTATAATTTACTTACAACGCTGTGTTAGTTCCTGGTGAGGAACATAGTGATTTGATATTTCTCTATGTTACAAAATGATTGCTGCTCCAAAGAACTCACTTAAAAAAGTTCTAATGATCAATACTACCTAATACCTAAACCCAATTAGTCATAAAACTGAGAACCTTAATTTGGAAAGGAAACTTAAAAGTTTCTGGTCCAAAAGTTGTGATCTCACACATGATTTAAGCTAAGAGAAATCAGAAATTACCTATCTATATTTTACATTCTTCTTTGAAAATATTAAAGAAGAAACATTGAGACAATGGAATATGTAGTCCATTTTTACATCTTGATTTCAAATTACTTCCTTTACCTTTGATATGCTTTCTTTTGGTTTAGATTTTATAAGCATGATGGTTTAAGGAAAATCTTGTACATATGAAGATATTAGCAACGGTTCTCCAGAGAAACAGAGCCTATATAGAGAGAGAACGACGTATATAAAGAGGGAGAGAGGGACTGAGCGGCCTGGGTAGCTCTGGCTGCAGGTCCAACATCGGTAGGACCGGCTGGAGACCAGGGAAGGTCAGATCTCGAGTCTGACCGCTGTCTGCTGGGACAGTCCCTGCTCTCTGGGGGATTAGCCTTCAACTGACGGGGCAAGGCCCACTCACATTATGGAGACCAACCTGCTTTACTCAAAGTAGAGACTTAAATGTTAATCTCCTCCAAAAAAATACCTTCCCAGATCATCTAGAATAGCGTGTGACCAAATATCTGGGTATGGCTCTCATAGATTGAGTGTTTGTGGCCCCTCCTCCAAATGTATAGGCTGGAATCTCAACTCCCAAGGTGATGGCATTGGGAGGTGGGGCCTTTGGGAGGTGATTATGTCATGGGGGTGGGAGCGTTTGTGGAGAACCTGAGGACAGGATGGCAGCTCAGACACTCCTGCGTTACTCTGTTGATGAGTCTGTCCACAGAGGCTGCGGTCCTGTCCCTCTCTTTCCCCTGGTGCGGAGGGGAGCCTGGAAGCACGAAAGGCCCACTGATGGACAGAATGACCACTCCACGGCCTGCTGTCAGAACTGAGCTGGAAGGTCTCGTGCACAGCAGATGCTCTATTAACATGAACCAAGGGTGTTACTGTTGCGGGTACTGTCACCTGATGGTACGTTACTGACTTAGGCTGTAGAGGACTCGACCCCAGTGAAGCCGCTAAAACACACGCTGCGCGAGGGCAGGACGCTGCTTGGTCCGGGATGGATCCCAGGAGCCCGCACGTGCTGGGCCTGGCCCTGGTGCGGCCCGGCCAGGGTGGGGACCCTCTCTGCACCCAGGTGAGGCTGGGGCCTCTGGCTGTGGTGGCCTCTGAGGGGTCGCATGCTGGGCCTTACCCTGGGAACAGCCGGGGAGGGCTTCACACTGGTTCCCTGGAGACCTGGGGTCCAGAGAGGAGTGGACAGGACGCCCAGTGGACGGGCAGCTCCTGAGGACCCTGCCTCTCCAGGGAGCTTCGGGCCCCGTGGGGACAGAGGTGGGCTCCACCCCCACACACGGTGACTGCTGCTCTGGGAAGATTCCTTGTCCAGCGACAGAAACCATCCCGCGGCTGGTGGCCCTATTTGCACAATGACTTCGTTTACTCACTTGATGACTTGGTTAAAAACTCTGACATTCGGTAGCTGGGAAGGGGCTTGCTGGCTCAGGACAGCGGCTCAGCAAGCAGGGCGTTTGCAGGACTCAAGCCGGGAGGGGCTGCTTCTGCAAAGCTGCGAGTGAAAAGAAGGATTTTACAAAATCGCTGCATCTCAGACTGAGCACAAGTCACCCCCTTTCTCGTCTTCTTTGCTTGTTGAAAAGTAATTTTTCTTCCTGCAAACATGAATTGTAAAACATCAACTCCTTTTCCACTGCTTTTTTCAGAAGAAAAGAATTAGCAAAAGCAGGTACCTTGTTAGGAACAGATTATGCGTAGAAGGAATGTACAGAGCTTAGGGATAAAAGCCCTTGCGTCACTGAGACGCTTCAAGTTGGGTCTGGGGCAAGTGCCTCTCAGGTCATTTCAAGCTGGGGCCCATTCTCAGGACCCTCCGAGGATTAAGAAATAAAACAACACCCATTGTCCTGGGCCATTGTGGCCACACTTGGGTTAACTCGGGTTAATTGAGACTTGTGCCCCTGGGCGTCCAGAGACTTCGTGCTGCAGAACTGGAGGGTCTTGCTGTAGTTTTGTGCAGACGAGAACCAGAGCTGCAGACCAGCAGGGGCTGATCTCTCAGAGAATGAGACACAGACCAGAGACAGAGAGACAGAGACAGAGCGACAGAGAGAGTTACAGAAAGACAGAGAGACACAGAGAAAGAGACAGAGAGAGAGACAGCGAGAGACAGAGACAGAGAGACCGAGAGAGAGAGAGACAAAGAGGGAGGCAGAGAGAGCTCGCAAAAGGAAAGGTGTTCTTGGCAGTCCTGGAGTTCAACAGCTATAAAAGTCAACAGAAGTTTCCCCAAAATGTTAAATGTGGAGTTACTGCACAACCCAGAGATTCCACTCCGAGGAGAGAACCCTGAGAGAAACGAACACGTGTGTCCACACAAAGCTTGCAGGAGAACGTTCACAGCAGCTTTACTCACCAGAGCCCCAAAGTCGAGACAACCCAGATGTCGTGTCCATCAGCTGATCAAGGATCAACGACACGGGCTCCGTCCGTACGGTGGTGTATTGTTTGGCCATAAAAAGGAATGAACCTTGAAAACATTCTGCTCAGGGGAAGAAGCCAGCCAGAAGAGACCATCTATTGTGTGACAGCGTTTCTATAAAATGTCCAGACAGAAGGTAGATTAGTCGTTGCCCAGAGGGTGGGTGGGGGAATGGGGGTGACTGCTCATATGGGTATAAACTTTCTTTTTGGAGTGATGAAAATATTCTAAAGTTAGCATGCGATGACGGTTGCATAATTCCAAGAACATACTGAAAACCTTGAACGTGCACATGAAGCTAGACTTTATGGGATGTACGGTCGTCCCTTGGCGTCTGTGGGACGTCGGTTCCAGTATCCCCTTGAGTACCTAAATCCCAAGATGCTCAGGTCCCTTAGGTCAAACGGCCCAGTGTGCGCATCTAACCTGCACGCGTCCTCCCGCACACCCAGTCATCGCCAGGTTACTCGTAACACCCAATACCATGTCGATGCTCTGGAAATAGTTGCCGGCACACGGAAAATTCAAATTTGGTTTTTGGAACTTTCTGGAATCTTTTTTTCTGAATATTTTCCATCCGAGGTTGGTTGAACCCATGGATGGGGAACCCATTGATACAGAGGGCTGACTGTAAGTTATATTATTATAAAGTTGTTAAAAACAAGAAAAAGTCCAAATAAATCAAGAGCATTTTTCTTTGAGTGAAAAAATTCTCTGCTTTCTTCAGTGCTTTCAGGCAGTAAACACACGCCTGAGGTGGGTTTCCTGAAGGCGGGGCTCTGGACAGGACCTGGGCATGCTGCAGGAGGGTCCCCGCTCCCGGCAGGACCCTCAGAACTGGCCTCTTCTGCCCTTCACACAACTGAGGAGACAAGCTCGTTCTGCGGGTAATCTGAGAGACACGTCCCTCTCCCACCGCCTTTGGCATTTTCCAGCCGGAACACGTTCACAGCCTTTGACGGGGTTCTCCATGAAATGGACAGATGCCCGGCCTCACACCGAAGGGTGACGAGGTCGCACGTGCCCTGGAGCCGCAGTACGCAAGAGGCGACGTTCCCTAATTAGCAAGACACAGGACTAGACTCAGAACTTTGGTGCTTGGGACAAAGAACCTGCACTGTTTTTAGAGCGGATGTGGCTGAGGTCTCGGGGAGCCTGTGGACCCTGACTCGGGGTTGCCAGCTGCAAAGTCGGGGAGAAGTACTTGGGTGTCACGTGGTACCACCGGGGCCCCGGGGCCCTTTCCTTGATCTCAATCCCCCTTTGGGGGGCCTACAGCGTTTTACAGATGTTCAGTCTTGAGATGGCTTTGCAGACCTCTGTGACTCGCCCTTTGCCATCCCCGAGAGCACCCCGGAATGCAATCTGATTCCACCGCATCGATGCCAACGCCCCTGCTGACTGGCACTTGCGAATCGCCAAGGAGCCAAGGGAACGGGTTCCCAAGTCTGTGGGTGCAAAGCAACCTGACCGGTTGTGAGGTCTGCACCGGCGGTGGCCCGGGGGGACCCCTCAGGCCGGCGGGGATTCTCCGCGTGCACGTTGGGGCCTGGGGCCGCCTCAGGGGTGAGGCTCTGGGAGCACCGGGCTGCTCAGAGGCCTTGCAGAGCTTCGGAAGTGTCCTGTGGGCCACGGCCAGAGGCTTGGCCGCGGGGGGTCAGGCCTGGAAAGTGGCCACGGGGCCTTCGTTTAAGGTGGAGGAAAGGCTCCAGTTCGCTTCAGGTCCTCGGGTGTGGTTGGCGGCCCTCATGGGCGAGGGTCTTGAGGAGACCCCGCAGGAGCAGGAAAGTCTCGCGTGCTGTTTCGCCGGAGATCCCGCCGCCGGCCTCCCTCCTGCCTCTTTTGCAGTTATGCTCGAAGGAGGAAGAACCCACGGGAAGCCTGGTGTGGTCCCTCCCGTGATTTGGGCCCAGAGCAGGTCGGTGTGGAGGGTAAGTGTCCGGGAGCGGGCAGGCCGGCCCCGAGCCCGTCTGAGAAGGAAGAAAAGCCCCTTGTCATGGTTTTCACCGTTACATCTCAAACTCCAAACAAGGCCCATGCCTCTGGAGTGGGTGGTTGAAAAGTGATTTAAAAAAACTAGTGCATGAAGGATGAGAAGAAAACAGTACGGAAGCTGAGAAGAAGCCACACGCGTGTTGGGACCTGTTGGAAGCCACAGTGGGTTAGTCTGCGTTTCACAGGGAAATCTCTACCCACGGATGGACTTGGTCCCCAGCCCCAAGGCAACCTGCCCCTGCTTTTCTCCTGGAATCTGGTGAGTGGGGCTCTGAGATCTCAGTCCACACGCTCCGGGCCTGGGCTCTTATCCTTGGGACAGACGATTCAGCTGACCCAGGGTTTCTCTGTAAAGAGAGAGATGGTCAGTGACCAGTGCCTCTCTGTGTAATAAAACGTCTAGACGGCAATTAACACCCATTTCCCCAAGACTGGGACTGTGTCATCACAGGCCCTGCCACTTCCCAGGGAACCAGTCGAGGTCTGTTTCGCCCTGAATCGGTTTCTCAGCCGGACCAGGATGTGCACAGACTGGTCGCAGCACGAGACGCACCCCTGCGCCGGGCCTCTCGTCCACCTGCCCGACTTCACCTTCATCCCTCCTGTGGGCCAGGCGGGGCGTCTGGGGACCCAGGCTGGACAGGGTGCTGGGCTGTCCGTGTCTGGCCCTTCGTGCTCAAGCTGGAACCGAGGCTGTGAACGCCTGGCGGCTGGCTTTGTGCAAGCTGACCCCCATCACCAGCTCGTCTGACACCTGCGGCCCGGCCTTGACAGGGACGACGAGCCAGTGTGGCAGGGAGTGCGGACCAGGCCCCCCGAGGCGCCAGAATGTTCCTCCCTGATGTTCTCTCCTGGTCCCACCGGGAACCTCCTCCCTGGCCTATTTCTCCACTTCCGATGCCTGCTTCCTCCGGACCGGCACCCGCCCCCAGCGGACAAAGTTCCTGTGGTCTCTGGCTCTGCTAGGAAGTGGGCTCTGCTTGTTCTTACGGCAGAAGGAAGGATAATATTCTTGGTTCTTTCAGCAATCGAGCTCTAATAAGAGTATTTCTCAGTGATGCAGAAATCCGCGGGGTTCTGCTCAAACCGGAGGATGGGATGGGGACAGGAGGAGGTGTGGTCTTTGGAAAACACACCCAGCGACGTTCACTGTTTCTCTCTGGTTGAATGTACTGCATGCGGCAAGAAAGAGGTCTCGAGAGGTCGGGAAGCACAAAGAAGGAGGAACGGGCAGAGACGCCGACCTGAGGATGTGCTGTATCTCCTTCAGGGCTTCTTATACGTGTGCATTTGTATCTTTCGTGCTTTTGTGACATTGGGAACGTGGCTCCCGCTCTAACCATTTACTGTGTTGTAAGCCTTTCCCACCATTACCCGCTCTCCTACAGTGTGGTTTGCCTGGAGACGCAGTGAAGGACCGTGCTCCAGCAGAAGGAAGCAGCTTCTGTCAGAAGCTGGCTGACTACCCCTCAGAGCCGAGGCCCTGATAAAGTACATACGGACACACAGGGGCCTCAGAACGGACGGACGGCCCTTCTCGGAGCAGCAGAGGCCACTGCAATGTGCTGCTGAGGCTGGGGGCAATGAACCCGTTTCTCAGATGAACACACTAACCCGCATATCGGCAGGAATAGGAATCATTTGTCCCAAAGACTGTGCTCTCTTTCTCACACTCCAAAGATGCCCATGCAATCGCGGGAAGCGTAGTAGCAATTTATGCATTAAATTATAGGATAAAGTGTGATTTTGCAAAGCTCAATAATAAGTTATTGAAAGTGGCATATTATACGTAAAATGCAAATGTTCTTGTAATTTGAGTGATTCATCTTTCAAATACCTGGCGTCTGGCCTCACTTCTCATAATTTTCTTAGGGGTATTACATGGCTCAGGCTTTATTTAAGACGAAGCAGGACTGGATAGAATCTTCGGTCTGTGTTCGCCGTCAAGGGGGACGTGGCGGGAATCACTTGCTTTGATCCTCATTGTAAGCGTCTGAGACCTGCCCCGTGCCAGGCTCTTTTCTGCATAAGGCTGTGGCGTCTTTGACCATTTTCCCACGTGGCAGGTCTGTGACGCGTCACCTTGGCGGGTAGAGGGAATATAAAATATTGCAGGTTGGCGCTGCAAGTCACGAGCAGAGGAGCCCATGAGAAAAAGGAGAGAAAAGGTGGGGTGAGGATGGGCAGGTGACTCAAAGCCAGGGGGAGAGCTCCGCGCTTGCAGGGACGGGGGCCTGGGTGGCAGGCGGCTGAGCTGCAGATCCCGTGGACGTGGGCTGAGGCGGGGAAGCAGCACCCTTGTGCGCGTCTCTGCCGAGGCCACCTGTGACGTTTCTGGGAAATTTACACGACCGTCCACTGTTCTGCTCTTTGCCTGGCTAACTTCCCACGGTGTATCCATCACCCACCCTGGCATCCGTGCCAGCTGCTGGGTTTGAGATGTTCTTGAGGTTATAAATAAATGCCACGGTGCCGAGGGGCAGACGAGACGGAGCCTGTCGGAGCTTGACATCGGCAACAAGTTACAATTACAGTGGAGAGGCGTGCGGTGACTTCCCTCCACCCGCAGATTTAATTGTCATGGGCTGCAGGGGTGGCGGGGGGCGGCGGAGGGGCTCCGAGGGCCCTGTGCGCTCGAGTGAGCTGACGGCGGCCACGCCAGCAGGACCGTGGGGCCCTGACACCTGGCAGCTCTGCAGGGGTGGTGTCTCCAGGTCGCAAACTGGGAGCCCTCGTCCACCCAACAGTGGGCATAGAGTGGGAAGCAAGTTGAGTTTTTAAAGAGAATGAGCATTTAGTAAACCACCTGAAAGAAGCCCAACTTTTCCCAGAGGTACAGAATGTGAGTGACCCGCCTCCATGCTGATGCCCAGGTGCACGGCCTCCCAGGTGAGTGGGGACAGCCCGCTCGCCCTCCCCGACGCCAGCCCCGTTTTCATGACTCCTTTTTGGCAACTGGGGTCACTCCTGGCCTCACTCCTGGGCTCACTTGTGGTCAAGTGGACGCAGCTCGGATAATCGCTCTCACTTTCAGGAAGTTCATTGTTCGTAAATCTCAGACTCCAGTGATGATGGGAAGAGGCCACGCTATGACAAGGCGGCCAGGGACATAGGTGAGAAGTGGATGTAATCAGGAAGCTAATAGTCATCTTGCAGCGGCAACTGGACTTCTGAATTTTACATTGCTTGCATTTATTTTTTCTATTCTTAATTACAATGATTCCATTAATGAGGAGCGACCTTCGGGACATAGAATGGGATTCGTTTTGACTAAAGAGGACGTGAGCTCTGTGCACGTGTGGGAACAGCGAGCTCATGGATTTCCACTGAGTGGCGACGCAAGTGCTGCTTCCCACACGAGGGCGAGGATCACTTCGTGGACGGAGCGGCAGCAGAGACCAGCACGCAGCTCGGACACAGGGACCCCTGGTCTCCAGGGCTGTGTGGTTTCACACTGGCCCTCGGAGCTCTGCTTGCCATGCTACTTGCTGCTATGTGTGTCCTGAACTTGAGATGGATGTGTTGATCCCCGTCAGTCAGCGACCACCTTGCGGGCAGCCAGGAGGACCCTGCGGGGAGGTTCCCATGACAGAACAGGTGGTTTAGACGTGAGCTGCGTCCAAGGACTAGGAGGGTCCCTCAGCTCACACACACGGAAAAGGTGGGGCTTGACCGCTGAAGAGCACAGGAGCTCGACAGCACCAGGCCAGCCTTGCACCCCGAGCTCCCAACAGCTCAGCCCTGCACCCCGAGCTCCCGACAGCCCAGCCTTGCACCCCGAGATCCGGACAGCTTAGCCCTGCACCCTGAGATCTGGACAGCTCAGCCTTGCACCCCGAGCTCCCGACAGAGCTCAGCCTTGCACCCCGAGATCCGGACAGCTCAGCCCTGCACCCCAAGATCCGGACAGCTCAGTCCTGCACCCCGAGATCCGGACAGCTCAGCCCTGCACCCTGAGCTCCCGACAGCTCAGCCCTGCACCCTGAACTCCCGACAGCTCAGCCCTGCACCCCGAGCTCCCGACAGCTCAGCCTTGCACCCCGAGCTCCCGACAGCTCAGCCCTGCACTCTGAGGCCCTGACAGCTCAGCCCTGCATTCGAAGATCCCAGCCCAGGTACAAACAGCCAGTTACCGGTGGAGCTTGGAGAGGCCGCGGGGCAGAGGATGTGCTCCCCACGCTTTCTCGGACACACCCCTGGGGATGATCGCACTGGAGGCCGCTTCACCCAGACAGCATCGCTCCCCTCAAACGAAAGGGCCCTCCTGACTTTGTGCTGACGCTGCTTTGCCAGTTCAGGCCAGGCTGCGGTGGGCTGCCCACCCTCTCCCCGTGCCCCTGTGGCTGGCCGCCCGCCTGCCCCGCGGCTCGTGCGTCAGCAGCTGTCGTGTGCGTGATGTCACCAGGTCACTTCACCTCTAGGGACCCACACGAGGGCTCCAGACAGCTGGATTCTGCAGTTTTCTGAGCATCAGGCTTGCGCCAGGGAGTTTTGGGGCAGGGTCCAGATCCTGGAACCAAGCCCCCAAAGCACCACACGTTTCCTCTTCCCAGAAATCAAAAAAAGTCCCACGAGATTGTGTCTATTATCTGATTATCCTGAGCTGTTAGGTCATAGATGGTTATTAGGTTCTTTCTGAAATAGTCACAAAAGAGAAGAAATAAGATTATATGGCCCTTAAAAAAAAAGGCAGTATATCGTGTTACAGTGAAAAAGAGAGAGATTAGGGGCCGGAGGAGAAGTAGGAAGAAACCCACAGGAGGGGGCAGTGAGGGAGGCGCCTTGGCGGAGGCCACAGGGAGGGGACGCGGAAACGGCAGCTGTTCGTGTGTCCAAATCTGAACTGTTCGAGTTGTTCGCCCTAGGAAGGTGGGGAAGCAAGTGCTCCGACCGCAGCCACGGGCCAGGCCTGTCACGCGGGCCGAGGCCTGGCCCCCGGCTGCCCGGAGCTGAGGGTGTGTGGGGCAGGGTCGGGGCTAGAGGGGAGGGGCCTGAGGCCGGGCCGTGGCACCTCTGGTGCAGATGAGCAAATTCTCATATATTTAAAAATTAAAAAAAATTGCGCGTCTTGGATTTTGATGGCTGTACCTGCATTCCAACCGATCAGTTCAGTTGAAACAAAAATGACCTCTATTTTCTCCCGTGCAGAATTCATCCCTGGGGGTGTCTGCACACCATCCCCTGAGCCTGTGCGGTGTCTGAGGGGGTCCCTTGGCGGGGCCCGCGCTCGTGAGCCCGAGGTCCTGAAGGAGCCTCCGGTCAGGAACAGGCCCTGGCCCGCGTCGGCCGGGCTGCGCTCATGCCACTGACCTTTTATGGCACTGTGATGCAGATGTTCCGCGGGGCAGGGCGCCGGTGTCCCGGACGTCCCTCTGACTCCGCAGACCTTCCTGCAAGGCCCTCTGGATCCTTACCAGACCCAGGGGTGAGCCTGGCTGGGGAGTGGAACCTGGGGCCTTGATGTCCCCCGAGGCACCGGCCAGGCCCTTCTCGTTAGCTTCTGCTTTGTCGGGGACGGGACCTCCTGCTTCCAGGACGAGGTTCTGTGGAGGATGGTGGGACTGGGCTACGTCCAGGGGACAAGCCCATGCTGGCCGGCCCCTCTGGAGATGCCTGCTCTCCTGCCCCTTCCTTATGGCCCAAGTGTGGGGCGGAGCTGGTGCCCCGCTGGCGGCCTTTCAGGCCCCGCCCCCCCAGCGTCCCCCCCAGCTGGCCCGCCCGCCCTGCATAGCTCCACGTGACACCCAGGGTCCTTGTCCTCGGGTCCTCGTGAAAGGAGGCTTCTGGCTTTGGGTTTTCAAAGGTGCAGGACCCGAGGAGTGATGCTGGTCACCAGCGTTTCCAGGCAGAGGCCCTGCTGGGGTTTCATGAGATTGATCTCGCACCTGCGCCTCAGGTGACAGGAAACCTCAGTGCCAGCTTCTGCGTTGCCTGTCCCTGGCCGCCTGGTGAGCGCCCCCTCCAGGTCCTCTGCCCACAGACGACAGGGAAGGCCGCAAACACCCAGGGAAAAGCACAGACAGTGAGCATTACGGGAGCGGGCAGCAGGTCTCGTGGAGGGAGGTCTCTGGGCGTGGCCCTGGCCCGGCTGCGGTGTGGCCCTCGGGCAGCGGCCTGGGAAGTGTTTTGGAAGCGCGAGCAGCGTGGGTCCGCATGGTGGAGGGAAGAGCTTGGGCAGGCCTGGGCAGGTGTGTGGGCCGTGTAGGCGCCGCTGCAGCGCTCTGCCCCTTCTCGTCCAACTTGCCCTAAAGGACACGGCCATCAGGAGCCCCTCCTTTTTCTGTAAAGTCAGAAGAAGCACATCTTTGGGGAGCAACACCCACATTTTCCTAGAGACTCTTCAGGGCTGGTTCTCAGCCGAATGCACACAACACCCCTCATTTCATTAGGAATGTGATGAGGATTTTTCTCTCTTTTTCATTAAATTTGAATTTCAATTACAAACTGATCTTCCTGACAAACACTTTGTCATTTAGCTACGATACTACAACTTATGCCTTCATCAGACGCACCTGATGCAGAACGTGCGGCCTGCGAGAGCAGCTGCCCCCGAAAGAGCGTTGTCCTAACACTGAATTTATCATATCCTTTTCCCCCAAGCTTTCCTCTTAAAGAAAAACAAATACTGTTTATTGAATGACAATAGGATTAACCACATAATCATCACAGTGTCTTAAAATTGCTATTGTAGGACTTGGATTTTATTCCCACATACGATATCTTAACCATCTCTCTCTTTTAGGATGATAGTAGTCAAATACAACGTACCACCACTTGGCGGAACTAATTTGAAGATTTGAGTTAATGGCCTGTGTTTGGGCACAGAGACAGGTCCCTGGTTTCTGTTCCCATGTCCCCAGTGTCACTCTGCCATTGACAGGGTAGAGGACACGCACGCCTGCCTCTGTGGGGGGCCCTGAGGGCCCCTCCCAAGTGGGGCTCTGCTCTCCTGCCCGTAAGGTGTCGGGCACACAGTTGGTGCCCAGTGGGGTATGTGGGCTGAGCGGACGGAGGACAGACCATAGAAGGGGGGGGACCAGCATGGGGGGTCCTGGAGCCACAGAGATGAGGCCTCTTTCCAGGGACACAGCCATGTGAGGACAGAGGGGACTGGAGACGGCAGCTTGACCTTGAGGTGCAGCCTGGACGTGAGGAGGGGCCGTGGTGGAATGAGGGGGGATGGCTGGCGTGCTTGCAGCCCCGCAGTGCACCCTGGAGCCTCGAGGTAAGGGAAGGAAGCTTCTGGAATGTCCCCTGTGTGACAGCAGCCCGGGGAAACCCACTCACCTCTGTAGGTCGGGACGCTCTGGGGGTTAGTCTGCACATGAGCTCCCAGTGGATGGAGGTTCTGGACACAGACACTTAGGCCAGTAGATCACTCACGAGCCTAGCACAGCAATTAAGTGAACCGACCTAGGAGCCAGACCTCTGGCTTCAAATGCTGGCTTTGCCACGAGATACATGGCCCCGGGCAGATGGCTTAACCTCCGTGCCTCAGTTTCCCCACGTGTAAAGGGGCACAGCACAGGTCCCACTGCACAGACCCCCTGTGAGGTCTGTGGGGTTCCTATTCTTGGAATCTAGGACAGTGCCAGACACACCGAGAGCAGTGGCCTTGGCCCCTGGTTTTATTCTAGAAGGTGCGTCTACTGCAATGGCTGGGGTCACGGGATGATAAGTACCAAGGGCTGCTCCGCCCTGGTGACCCCAAGAGGGGACATCAGAGTCGAGAACACGCAGTCCCCGTTCCATCCGTTTCCCAATCCTCACGCACATGTGACTCCAAGATGGAAAGTCACGGGAAAACCTCTGAATAAAACCTGGGGACTCATCTTGGATGTGACTCGGTCCCTGGGAAGAGGCTCAGCTCTGCCCGAGCACTGCTGGAGGCCGGACCAGGCCGGGGGTGGAGGGATCTGCGGAGGAATTTGCCAGGTCTCTCGATCAAGGTTTCAGGGTTTGACCCACCACCGGTTGGCCAAACGTTTCTTTTTTCTCTTGGAAGATCAAGTTGTAGTTTTTCTCATCTGTGGTTACATTTCTAAGTAACTTAGAACTAGCTAGTACGTAGAAACGACACAAAAGCATCATTTATTTCCTGAATTAATTTCTTCTGTTGCCCTCAATGCACAGGCACTGGAGGATTTAACTGCCCGAGTCACCCCTCCTGGGGTGTCTGCTGTGGCCCCGGCCATGTGCTGTCCCGTCCTCCTGCTGGTGGGGTTCCTGTTGGTGGAACTATCTAGAGTAACCGGGCTTCACGCTTCTTCCTGGAACCCTGGCTCTGCAGCTGGAACAGAAACACAGTCCGAAGCACCAGGCAGCTGATGTCAAGCAAAAAACCCTCCACAGAATCTGACTCGCATGGCTGCAGCTGGGTGTTGATTTTCAGTCCAGGAAACGAACAAACTTTGGAAATGATAGACTCCATTCAAAATTCTTTTGCGTTGTTGCAACGCGCAGCCCTGGCTGTTCTGAAGCATCTTAGGGGCGCCTGTCCTCGTAGGGAACACACCTCCGTCTCACGGGGCTCAGTTAGCGTTGAAACTAGCGTCTCGGAGCTGAGCGTGGCTGGAGGGCACGCCCCTCTTCTCAGTCATCCTCGCGTGGAGGACGTGGCGTCAGGTGATCAGAGAGCATGATTCCAAGGTCAGAAATTTGTTGGGATGTCAGGCTGCTGAGTGATCCTGGACAAGACGTTTAACCTCGCCCAGCCTCCGTTTCTTTATTTTTAAAAGGGGCTAATAATATAAAGATTAGGAAGCTGAGTGAGTGTCCCAAAGGGTCCTGGGTACAGTGTGACTCGGGCCCTTCGGTTATGACGGACGTCGAGAAACGATGCTGTTTACTGCCTGAGCAAAGCCCCCTGCTCGTGTGCCTCTCCAAACCCTCTGCGGCCGCAGAAGGGAAGCCTGGCTGGTGTTAGTTAGCGTTTAAGTCTGTGTCGTTCAGACGGACTCCGCCCCTCGTGTATCCTCCTGGGAGCTACTGATGGCATCAAGCCTTCGGAGCAACTTACGTGTTTGGTGAGGCGAAGTTTAGATGTATTTATGTTCTCTACTCGATCAAGGCTGCTCATCTGACCCATTGGGGCAGCTCGATATTAAAAGAAGAGCGAGTAATCTTTATGGGAATCATCCCCCATAGAAAGATGAAGTCAATATTGTGGAATGCTTGGCGGGAAACATTAACAGACCATCCGGCTCTGAGACGCGAGACTCGGGGGGAAGAAATAAAAAGGAGGCCCTGGATCGTCATTGCAGCCTCGCCTAATTCTCAAGCCGGGCCAGCCAGGCCACCCGTGAGCCCATTAGGAGAACAGCTGCCCTGAGAGAGAAGCAGGGGCCGCGGTGTCTATTTATTAAATCTGGGGAGAGGCTCCATCCATCACAGCAATAGGTTTTAAGTGTTTGCTGGGCCAGGGAGAGCCCCGCAAGCACTCTTTGAAGTGTCTTTACGAAGGTAAACATCTGAGGAGTATAAATAGCTGACTCTTCCCGCCAGTGAGTAACCGTGTCAGGGGGCCGGGTGCAGGGGCCGGAGGACATCTGAGAAGGAAAGGCAATAAAGGAGCCCTTGGAACAGCAATTTGCACATTTACTGCTCTTTGATATGTTAACTAGATTTTTAAAAAATGGAATTCTTGTCTTTCGAGGTCCTGGGGCAGTGATTGCCTCAGTGAGGACCTGCTGGGCAGTGGGGGCCACGCAGCTTCTCGTTAACATGGCGACTCAGACGACCTCTTGGACGAGACGTAGTGACCGGTGGTGCCGTCCCCTCCAGGAGCCGTCGAGGGGGCCGAGCAGGGGCCTCTTCCGTCACCGTCACAAGACTGCGTGAATCTTGGGAGTTTCTTGTAAACAGGACATGTCCATTCTGAAAATCAGCAATGCTCTAGAGGACAAAAATTTAAAAACGTCATGCCATCCATACATCTTAAGACCCAATAGCTCTGGGTTTTTCAGTTTAGTGCTTTTTAACCTCCAGGAGATTGACCGATTATGTTAAAATATGTTACCATAATGGGACGCACGGTATAGTGTGTTATTTGACAGGATCTATGACAAAATCAACATCAGGCCATGCAACTCAGTGGGAAAGCCAAGTCTTCCAAAATTCAATTAGTTGGATGAGTAATAACTTTCTTCTTCACGTGTATTTAGTTGCTAAAATTTGAGCCATATCTTTGACTTCGAAAACTTACTAGCTGTCCAATGACAGATGAAAGAAGACTTTGATTTCCAAAGTATGCCGTTCCAGCTGGCGGTGATCTCCCTGGGTTCCGGGGGGGAGCAGGGTGGTGGGGAGACGGTAGGGTGACGGGAACCGTGACGATGCTACCGTGTGAGGATAGAGAGTCCACGCGGAGGTCGGTTATAGCGGCAACAGGAGCTCAACCAGCCGAGGGGGCAGCAAACACGCCGTCCAGAGGCCGAAAGAGCAGCGTCCGCTCTTGGCCTTGCCCCTTGGCTGGTCCTGGAAATGTGGGCAAATCACCTACGATCCCGTCCTTAAATAACCAGCACCTGCAGCGGGTTCTGGCCTCGCTGGCAACACCGGTCATCTCTTCCATCCCCAAACCTCCGAGGCGGGAGCTTGTGCAATGACCTCAGCCCACTTCCACCGAGCAGGCCTAGGTCGGGCCGCCTGTCTGTGAGCGCTGGGAGGCCAGCAGATCCAGGACCGTGTGGGACCCCCGGCTCAGGCAGGCAGCCGACCCCACGGGGAGAGGCCCCCCCGAGCCAACGTGCTGGAACATCCTCAGGAGCGCGAAGGACGGGGACGGGGGGCGCCGGAGCCCCCGGGGGCTCTCCTCACACAACCCCAACCCTGGGCACCGTCCCAGAGCAGCGACTCCCCAGGAAAACTTCCCAGGTCACCCCAGCCCGTGATTTTCAAACTACTGGGCTCATGACCCAGTGGTGCACGCAACCAGCATTTACATAGAAACAAAATAAAAAGCGGACGAGGATGAAACAGGTGTCGGAGCACCGGGTTCTTCAGAAAGCTTCTGCTTTTGTTTTGTACGTTGAGTGTCACCTGCAGGGACCAGGTTGGACCTCGGCCGTTCCTGCGACCCTGCCGTTCAGTGTCACTGTGGCGCTTTGTCACGATGCGACTCTCTGGGTGCTGCTACTTCACCAAGCCCCTTTCCCGCAGGGCTTGCTGGCCGTGCATAACATGCCCGTTCCACAGGAGAACCTCAGCCAGTGTTCCCACGTGGAGGAGGAAGTGGGTTGAGTGGACGTGAGCCCGGGCAGGAGCGCAGACCTCGCCGTGTCCTTGGCTGGACGGGGCCCACGCTCGCCGGCCCATCTGAAGCACTAAAGGGACTGTGATATCCAGGCCACATGGGCCGGCCAAGACCCCGGCCCCTTGGAAGGTGAGGGGCAGGGCTGGTGAGTGAGCGACCGATGCTTCCCAGCAGGGACTCTGGGTTCCAACAGCCTGGAGTCCCGGGCCGTCCCGCAGGATTCGTCCACACCCTGGGCTCGGAGTCCAGCAGAGGCCCCTCCAGTGGCCATGCCCCGCGCCCCCCAACTCAGGCCAGGACCCTTACTGCTGCATGTCTGGTGCGTGGGCTTCGCCCTGTCCCTCACGGATCGTCCCCAGAAAAGCTGTGTGTAAATCAAATTTAAACAAACCGTGCTTTGCATCTCATATTTACTAGGGAACGTACTTTTTTCTCCCTTGAAAGAAATTTGAGGTAATATTGTTTTAAAGAATAGAATCTTATTGAAGTGTAAATTGTTGTTCTTGTATTTGTTTCCTTTCGTAGTTTCTCTATGTAATACCGGATGCATATTTGAGAAGGTGTGCGGTAAATATTTTAAGTTCTCTCTCTCTCTGTACATGTTGTAAACATTTTTCACTGATAGACGTTAAGTCTCTGAGCAACAGATCGGCAGATCCCGCCCTCCTCCTTCCTTCGTTTTTCACTCTTTCCTCTTTTAATCTTATCCTGACCTTAATCTTCTGAATGTCTAGCTGGCGGCGTTCCACGGAGAACTGTAATGAATGCAGCTGAATTAACGCCTGACTCGAGCCATCACCCGGCCTCCTGGTTTCCAGGACCTGCCGTACGCCCCAGCGTGGAGCAGAGGGCCTGGCTAATCCACACCCTGACTCTTCGTGACCATTTGCGGAGACCACCACGTGTCTTGGCCTTGGAAAGAGAAGAATAAATAAGGTACATCCCTAGTCTCAAGGAGTGGATGCTTTAAAAGAGAGAGAGAAGCAGAAAGTTGCAGAAAAGCCTGGCCCACCCAGCACTAAAGATGATTGACGGGTGCAGAAAGCACAGGTGAAACCCTGGCTGGGGTTTCGGGGGCCCGGAGGGGTAGAGAGCCGCCCTGGGTCTCCAGCGGGTGCCAGCTGGCCTGTGTCCCAGGATTAGAAGCGGCTGCGACAGTTGAGGCAGCTTCGCAGAGACACGGGTGTGAGGTGCCTGGGGCTCCATGCGGTTCAGGATCGGGGGGGAAGGGGGAACGGGGGAGGGTACTGTGCAAACCCGCAGGGTCAGGTTTAGAAGGGGAGTCCGTGTGCCAGCGGGTTCTGGACAGGAGAACACCGGCTCTTCATCTTCCCGAGTATCTGTGGCTCCAAATCCCCTTCTGATCCTGAAATTTGCCTGGGTTTCTCACGAGGTCAGTGAAACAGGACTCAGGTCCGTTCTAGAGTTTTCCTTGGGACGAGTCCTCAGGTTTCTGTTTACCCGAGTCGGGGAGCAGATGGGAACAGGACTTGCCAGTATCTGTGAGCACGTCTCTGGATAACCGTGTGGGGCTGCAGGAGCTCCCCAGGTCTCGGTCTCAAATTCTGTCCTGTCTGCGTGGATGATCTGAGGCTGCTGTCGTGCTGGGCCCAGGAAACTCTGATTTTATCGCATGGCCGAAGTGACATTTTCCCAGCAGACACCTCCAGGAAAGAAGAAGATCTGGGCGGGGGGTATTTGATGGCGCTATCTCGGTTCTCATTCACCTCGTCTGTAAGGTGAGGCTGCCGGAGCGGCAGGTCCCCAGGGGCTGCGCTCACCTGTAGCCCTGCGATCATATCGGGTGTGCGTCTGGTGCATTTCCGTGCACGCGAATCTTTGGCAAATTCTTTGATGGATAGAATTCTGAGACGATTCTCCAGGTAAAGTATTTTTGTGCATACTAGGCGTGTCAGGGAGCAGAACCAGACTGATCTGAGCTCTCCGAGATCTTAGGGTTCTGACGGACCGCTCGCCTTCCCCGGGGGATGGGTGTGAGTCACAGACGCCGCGGCCACCGCGGGCGACGCTGGAAGGGGCCGCTGTGGTCTGAGCCTGCCAAGGGGAGATTGGCTCCCGGTTCCCTGCCCATCTCTGGGTCGCGGGGCTTTCGTCCACGAAGCAGCCACAGTCACTCCAGGCCCTGCGACACGGTGCGAGGCGTGGGAAAAGTGCGAGGACCCTCTGGCGCCGTGCCAGCGCAGGGCGCGCTTTAGGAGTGGCCTGTGCGGTAATAATAACAACGCAGAGGGGTTAAACGCAGCCCCGAGCGGTGCTGCCTGGTCCCCGCCCCACCTGCGAGGGTTCAAATGTGCACAGAACATTTCTCAGATCAGCGCCATCCCTCGGCTGTTTTAAGACAGCTGACTCGCCTCTGACAGATAGATGTGTGTGTGTGCATGTGTGTGCATGTGTGTATGGGCATGTATGTGAACGTGTGAGCGTGTGTATGTGCATGTGTGTTTGTGTGTGTGTATGGGCATGTATGTGTGAGTGTATTGTGTGTGTGTTTGTATATGTGTGTGCATGTGTGTACGGGCGTGCATGTGAATGTGTGCATGTGTGTGCGTGTGTATGCATGCATGTGTGTACATACATGTAGGTGAGCGTGTGCATGTGTGTTTGTGTACGTGTGCGCGCATGTGTGTTTGCGTGTGCGTACGTGAATGTGTGCATGCACACGTGCATGTGCGTGTGTTTGCGTGTACATGTGTGTCTGCATGTGCACGTGTGCGTGCACGTGCATGTATGCATGTGTTTGTGTGTGCACGCACATGCGCATGTGTATATGCATTCATGCGCATTGCGTGTGTTTACGTGTGTGCATGTGTGTACGTGCATGTATGTGAACGTGTGTGTACGTGCATGTGTGTGAATATATGAGTGTGTACGTGCCATTGGGCGGGGTTGATTCTACTGCATATTATCTGGCGTTGTGTCATATCCATTACCAAAATACTGTTATCTCAGAGGTAAGAATTTAAATAACTGAGGGTCACATCTCACAAAGACAACAGCTCCTGCAGCAGGCAGGCGGTGCCGCAGGTCCTGGGAGCTGTCGTGATGCTCTGGGGGGCGCCGTGCACATCCTGACCTACCGTTTGTAGAGCAGTGCAGGACCCTGGCCAACGTGACAGTGATGCTGTTATGGCTACTGCCTGCTGGAGTGATTTGGAGGGAGTTGGTCTTCCCACAATGACCATTTTTCATGCCCACATTCTCAGGCTGGAAAATACTGGGGACGGCAGAAAACACTTGGAGCTGAGACAAACCACTTCAAATCCTGGCACCGTGCTGAGCCTTCTGGGTGGATCCTTCCAGAGGCTCAATTCTTTAAATAGCCTTTCCATTGGAGTTTGCAGATTTGAGAAATGGCCAGTGGAGTTTTTTTTTTTTTTTGAAGTTCAAGTCTTCCTTGCCCTGAATGAATCAGATGACTCTCTAGGGAAGGATGGGGCAAAACCAACAGGTCCTTGTTCGACAGAGGAAGAGTCTGGTGTAAACGGCTAAAAGGAAACCCACGTTAGCTGAATTCCTCATTGTGGACCCCAGCTTTGTCCTCATTACTGAAGATAAGACACCCTCATTTTTGCCTTGTGAAACTAAAGAATCAAGTGGGCGGTCAAATTAAGAAGAGGCCGTGCATCCACCTGTGTGACTGCCGGGGACCCACGCGGGGACCTGCATGTCGGTTTGCAAAAACAAATTTAATCGCCAATTATGGGATTATAAAACACCTGAAAATCCTGGACCTAGAAGTTAGCTGAGCAACGTTGACCTGGGGTTTTAGTGAATTTTAAGGCTGTAATGAAATACAGGCAAAGGGGAAGTATTATTTTGAGTTTGCTTGAGCTTGCTTTGAAATTGGATGTGGACTGCAGGTTCTCTCTGTGTGTATGTATATATAATGGACACAATAGGTAATGTTATGTATATACGATGTATGTTAAGTGGTGATTATGAGTCCAGTGCAGACAGTTTGCAGTGCTTTTTGCTGCTCTTTGCGTCTGTTGGGAAGGAGAGCTGGGTGACGGTGCTCAGGGCTGCACAGCCAGGGTCCAGGGCCCCGGGGCGCCTTATTTAGCACGTACCGTGGATCCACGCCCGCGGAGCTCATGGCCGGCATCACTGCAACTCGCCCTGAGGGAGGCTCATCTAACACACGTGTTCTCAGCAGGAGCGACGTCACGGCCTTCCTGTGCTCAGAACACCCACCAGCATCACACACGGGACACTTGTAAACAGTGAAATCATCAAGAAGAAGCTTGAAAATTTGAGAAACGTGGCCCTGAATGGACCCTGAAGAGGACGTGTGTCTCCCGTGTAAGAGCTGGTGCAGGAGGCAGGCATCACCTGTTCGCTGTCAGCTGGGACGGGCACCCTGGCGTCTCTGTGTGTCTGCGAAGGACCGTGAGGCCCTGAGCGTTGATTTGAGGTGACGGCATGTTTTAGGGCGTGAGTGAATTGCAAATACGGAATCCATGATCCAAGAGGATGGGCTGTGTCTGATGTCTAGGAAGCTCCTGCGTAGGGGGAGAAGGCAAATATTTCTGTCTTCTAGGGAAAACCAAAGCACGTGTCTTGGCGAAGCTGGAGTGAGGATGAGAGTGCGGCCACGGCCACTGAAGGCGCGTGGCCTGCGTGTGAGCTCATCAGCAGTCTGGTGACACCAAAGCCTTCGTGTCTGTCTCCGCACCTTCCTGGCGATGCCGCTTCCTCCTTCTGTCCTGGCTGCTATGGCGGGATGCGGGATGCGTAGAAGCAGAAACACTTATTTCTGACCTTCCCCAATCTTGCCGGGCATTTACAATGTTCTTTTTCGTTGCACTGGCTTGTTAAAATCACCCGTGCCCCCCGGATCCTTTCTTAACTCCGCATTTCCTCAACTCTGAACATTCGGTGTGATCGTCAGTATTTTGCAGGAAGGAACAGGAAAGAAAAACATAGCTGCTCAGGTCTGTGGGCTCCACTGATCGCACGTATTTGTTTAGACGTAAGTTCCAGAGGCAGGTGTAGAGGACAGTGGGCTTACTTCTAGTTATGTCCTTGTTAATGACACAATGGATTTTCCTGTTAGTTTGTTACTATTTTTTAATTATTGGCATTAGCATTGATCTCCCAGAAAATGAATATAAAATAGGAGAAACACCCTGGCCTCATTGGCAGTATATTATTTTTCGAGGATCTAGCTCTGTGGCGTTGAATGGAACCATTTCCTCTTCGCCCACATTCAATCAGGGCTTGTCTTCTGTATCCCTGGGCAATTGCATAACTCTAATATTGACCTTAACCGAAGTCCTTTGTTTTCTACCCTAACAGCCTGAAGCATTAAAAAATGTGTGTTTACTTAATTTGTCCTGGCATGCGGTGTAATTACAGGCAGTTTGTTTTCTCTGTTGTAAAATATGGTCTGGAGCAGGAATAAAGTAATGTGGAAAATTAACATCATGATGTACTGTATCATGGAGTAACACTGAAAATGCCCGCCAGCGCTCGTCCTGGAGGGGTGCTGCTTGTGTCGTGTGCAAGAGCAGTAAGGAATAAGCGCGTCTTTCTCAACGATATATGCATGATTTTCAGCTGCAGTAAAGTTAATCTGATCTGCCTCTGAGGATAAACACCACCACGATGACGAAATCAAAGACCCCGCAGAGTCGGGTGGCGCTCTCACAGCTTCGAAGCCCTACCTCGGTGCTTGTTTTAGTGGATGAATCTCAGGGACGCCATTCTTGGCTGAGTCCCGAAGGCGGCGGACACGCCGCGGGTGTGTCCACGCTTGCGTCCCCACAGGCGTCGACGGGCGCGCCCAGATGGAAACCGGGACACAGGACAGAGCGCAGCCCCTCGGGCCGCCCCGTGGCCTCCACCCCCATCGCTGGAGGGTCTTGCCAACTCTGCAGAGCTGTCTGCTTCTCTGTCTCACCCCTCCTGCAAAACATTCTGTGATACTCTCTGTGAAGGGCACTGTATAAATAATAAATTGTATTGTATCATTTACCAAACTTCAAGTGATCACAAAAAGAAACATAATAAGCCTCTTACAATAAAGATAACAAATTCCGCAATTCGCCCAGGGGGCAAGTTAGGACAGTGTCTGTGTGGGCGCGTCGGACTATGCCTCCCTCAGCTGCTTCCACTGGAGCTCTACGTGTTGGTTTTAAACAGCTCGGGGGAGTGAAAGCCCCCCAGACACCAGTGAGTGACTCAGCATTACTTCTGAGCTGCCATCTGTTCTCCATTGGGTGACCTGCCGAAACTGGCCTTATTCTATGCACCGTGCTTTCACTTGGGCCTTCTGGGGACATTTGAGGCCTTTTGTACTTGTGTTTGCAGTGAAACCACAGTGTCAGGCTCTGCAGTGTCTCAAGTGCGTGTGCTTCTTTTGTGCAGAGGGTCCACACTCAGGAGACCCATGCCCGCTGAGAGAGGCCTCCTGTGTCCCAGGAGGGGAGCGTCTGAGCCCAGGCTGTGGACAGAACACGGTTTATCCAGCTAACCTGCCCCCCACCCAGTGGACTTATCTGCATCTTCCCCGAGAAGCTGGGTGACTACAGAGAGCAGGGGCTTTTAACAACAGTCGAGCAGCAAAAATCCTCCTGGACCCACCGGCCAGAGGTAGGAAAATCATTAGAAGAGGTCGGGCTCAGCAAATACCTTAAGAATAATTCCTCCTGTAATTCGTGACCTTTGGCAGATAGAATCGATAGCGTTAAAAAAAAAAGCGCGTCAGCCAGACGGCGCGTCCTGGCGAGCGGGAGTTCCTTGTCTTGCGATGTTTGTGTCCTGTCTGCTCCTGAGTGGCAGCCCCGTTGGTGGCGACCTCACTCCCCTTCCTCGGCGCCAGCCCGGGCCACGGGGGCAGCTGTCTCCTCTGCGGCTCACATGGTGTCCAATTCCTCCGTGACGGGACACGTGGGGGCCGCCTGAGAGGAAGCTGCCACCCGCCCCGGGACCCCGGGCAGAGGCCGCCCCCGACAGCCTCACCAGGTTGCAGGTGCTGGTCCCACATTTTGTTCCAGGTTCCCAGCAATGAGGGAGACCACAGAGAAAGAAGGGAGGGAGGGAGAGACCGCGGGCAAGTCTCACTGTAACTCTTCTACCCAAGGACCTTTTTGGAGACTTTGGAAAATGCATTAAGTTGATTTTCCCCAGACCTAGTTCCTTCCCAAGTGTGGAATGTACTCAGTTTTGGAGTCACAGCAAATGTGTCTGTTTGTTTCATACATGACCATCCCCCTCCTGCAGCTGGTACTTGGCAAACTCTAAAGCTCTTTGGTTGGGGGAAGTGCACACCTCCTAGGACCCTGGACATGTGCAGGAAACAGGTGAGGGTGGCACAGAGACCGCGGGATTTCGGGATCTGGGTGGAGCCCGCGTCAGGGTGGGGACCCATCAGCGTTGGCCTTGGAGGCTTTACTGAGCAGCCTCTCCCTGAGGACCGTGGCCCTCTGTCCACTCCGCCCTCCTCCCAGCTCCGCCCTGAGCTTGCCTTCTAGACACTGACCTTCAGATCCAGCCCTTGGCCTTCAGTCTGCTCCGCATTTCACACTGAGGATGCGCCCTGCCCCGCTGGTGCCGCTGCTCCTCTTGCGACCGTCCTCAGATCAGTTCATCTGTGCTCTGCAGGGCTTCTTGGCACCTGTGGGCCAGGTGAGCTGAGAAGAGGAAGGGCGCACCCTCCTCACCCTGGAGGTCTGGGTGATATGGGCGGACTCATCCTGGTGGGATGACCACTGTGTAGACAGGTCCATGGGGTCCTGGAGCTGGATGTACTGGGCAGTCACTAGGAAGACGCGGGGAGATGCCAGCATGAGCACAGGGTCAGAACCCGGATGCGGGCCTGGAAGCCCGGCTCTGTGGCTCCCTGGAGAGTGTGGCCCCTCTGAGCTCCAGTTCCCTGGTGTCAAGACAGACATGCCTTCTGACCTCAGGCGTGTGCGGGTATGGAAAAGCTCTTCAGGCCTGAGGGCGTCACAATGTGGGTTCGTTCACATAAGAACAGGCAGTGAGAGGACTCACCCGCTACTCCCCGAAGCGCCCATGCCCTGAGGCCTGGGGCATCTCCGAGGGCAGGGAGCTGTCTTGGCGTCCATGAGAAGGCTGTGGGGTCTGTGTGTTTCCTTCTTCTTGTCCCCAGCCCAGCCCTGATGGCTTCCTGGTGACTGGGGCCTTGGGCCGCTCCCTCCTGCCACCTGGCCCCGTGCCTGGGGTTAGGCTCGCGCCCCACGTTCCCACTCGCTGGCTCTCGGGGCTCCCGTTCCACCTCCTTATAGCCCCCGGCACCACGTCACCACCGAGACCAACTTGCTCCTGGTCTTGTCCGTCTCTGTGAGAACATTCGAGTTACTTCTGTGGTTTCCCAGTGCCTAGAACGGGGCTGGCAGCGAAGAGCAGCTCTGTGAGAATCTGTCGGATGAATGAACAAGTTCCTATGACTTCTCAGGGGAGGCGGTTGCTGGGTGATAGGACATGAGGGGGATGAGGTCACGATCAAGGTGATCTCCTTACCTGTTTCCTCAGGATGGGGCGGCGTTTGTGCTTTTGTCCTGAGGGTGGGCTGGGCGGAGGCTTGGCGCACGCCCACCTGCCCTTGGCGGCTCCTCAGGGGAGCACGTTTCTTCCTTCTGACTTGCTCTCCCGACACACGGTCCTGACCCAGTGGCCTGGGTGCATCTTCCTTGGTAACTTCTCCTGAAGGAAGTAGAGAAGCAAGGTGGGATCGGCCAGCAGGCCACCCTGGGGGCTTCTCTGAGCCTCGTGGCCTGCCTGTAGCCCAGGGTGCATTTCTGTCGTTTACAGTGAGGCTGGACGTCGTGGTGGACTGTCCCTGACACAGAGCACAGGGCCTGAGGCTGTATCAGGGCCTGAGGCTGTATCACTGCTGGTGGGCCCAGCAGACCTGCTTTCCTGGCCTCAGGTCTGAGCCGAGAGGCAGGGGCCGTGGGCTGCCCCTTGCGGTGATTTCCATCCAAATCGGTCTCAGTAGAATTTAGGCTGTAAAGCCAAGCGCACTCGTGTAGACTGGCTGGGAGTGGGTGGGGGAGGGCAGGAGAAGTCGATGAGATGTGTGGTCCTGGCGTTGCTCTGCATCACATCTCGGGTTGGGTACCATGCGCGGGGCAGAGCTCTGGGTGCTGTTGGGAAGACCACAGCTTTGGTTTGGGTGTGTTGGATTGAGGCACCGTTATCCTAGGGAGGGTAGGACAAAACTCCAGCTCTGAGTAGTGCGGCGCCTTGTCTGAGCCTGGCAGGGAGGCTGTGAGGTGCAGGAGGCCAGGCCCGGGGTGCGCGGGGGCCCCGCATGTCGAGGGGCTCCGGGCCACGAGCTCACTTCTCGGGGTGCCCGCTGGGGTCGTGATGCCAGTGCTGACCTCTGACCCCAGCAGGTGCCGGGTGAGCGGACCTCGTGGCCATGGAGGGGTTGGCGGGGCAGCGACGGCCTTGGGCAGGAGCTGGGTTTCTAATACTTGTGTTGGTGATAGAGCCTCGCAGCTTGTTGAATTCATTTTAAGAGGCATTGATATTTCCTGTACTGTAATTTACCCCAAATTAACTGAAACGTTACAGGACCTGTTTTGGGATACGCATGTGTGACTCTCGGTAACGCTAACTAGGGAGAGGTGGAGACATCGAGAGCAGACTGTCCCCTGCACCCTCCCTCGGCGCAAAGACCGACCTGATGTTCTGTGGGAGGGTTGGGCTCCTTTTTCTTCAAAGAGGTTCTCTCTCTGTCTTTGAAAAGGACCAAGGGGTGTGTTTAGCATTGAAACCATATCAAGAGTCCCGGTGAAAAGCAACCTGTAATGACACGGTATGGAATTAAAGAGTCAGCGTAGGGGATACGGGACGGGAGGGATCAACTGGGAGATTGGGATTGACATACACACGTTACTATATATAAAATAGATAACTAATAAGGACCTACCGTATAGCACAGGGAACTCTACTCAATACTCTGTAATGGCCTATATGAATGACAGATTCGCTTTGCTGTACACCTGAAACTAATACAACATTGTAAATCAGCTATACTCCAATAAAAATTTTAAAAAAGAGTCAGTGTAGCTACAATTTCTATGCTTTGATTATTTATAATTATGGAAATATTTTGGAAGAAAAATATTTTCTGAAACTTATCAACAAATCTAGTATCATCTTCACATCACTAATGCACTGCAAAAAATATCCCAGCGTAAAATGTGAAAGTGGTTTTTTTTTTCTTTTCTGTATAACTTCCAACGGCACATCTGTCACATCGTGAATGACAGGCAGCATTTGTGGTAGGAGCCAGGGGCGTAACGGTGCCTAGGCCGGACTTGCAGCCTATAAAATATTGACAGAGGACTTCAGCTTAGCAGTAACATGAAAATACCTGTAATCGAAGTAGGCCCCATTGGTTAAGTTTCATCTCATATTCATATAAATATTTCAGCGTTTCTCCCTTTTGCCACATATGATGTTAGAGGCCCAGAGACCAGCAGCATCTCTTTAACATCCTCCAATAAACTGTGTGGTCTCCATGGAGCTAGTTTTCCTTTACTGGACAGACTTGGAGGCATTTTACTTTGCAAATGTCATTTTCCTTTTGTTTCGAATAACGCAGGAAAGGCTTCGTCTCCGTTCAGCCGGTGCCTGTAGAGATGCACCCATGAGCACCTCTGTCTGGTCCAGCTGCTGGCCGTAGCTCGGGGGTGGTACGGAGCTCGCATTTCCGTCACATTTCTTGCAGGTGGAATTTGAATCATCTGGAAACAGCATTTCTGAGTGTTCGTCTGAGGGTCACTGTGCCCCGTGTTAGAAACACAAGCCGCTTCGGGGTGGGCGTCGCCACGCCGAGCCACGTCCCGGGCCCCACCGGGTGGGGTCACCGTCGTCAGCATCGTGGGAGGTCACTGGGTGGCGCCTGTTTGAAATGCGCCTGCAGGGGTCTGGGGGGCCGGGGTGAGGGCGTCAGCGATGGCCTCTCTCTCCTCCTGCTGTCCAGCGTCCAGCCTTCTACACGCCTTCAACCCCAGGCGTGTGGCCCTCTGGCCCCCGTTTCGGAAGTGACACTGTTTTGACCCTTCTCGATGGGATAAAAAGGCACTTTGTCTCTCCAGTGCTTCTGAACATGCGCCACGATGTGCTTGGTGCCGTGTTTAACGTCTCCCCTTTTAACTGAAGCTCCTGCCGGCATTTGCTGTCTGTGAGGCGAGTGAGGGACCCAGGGTGCGCGAGGGCCCGAGTCAGGGGCACCCGCGGTCTGGCTGTGTCCTGGCTCCCCCTGAATGTCCTGTTTCCATCAGCCATGGTTCCACTCCCATTTTCCCTTTTACCCCCTGGTGTGTTTGTCCCCATCTTGCAGTCAAAACGGCCGCGCCCCTCGAAGGTGGGAGCGGAAGAAATTCTGCTGCAGGGTGCGGAGTGGAGGGGAAGCAGCTCCTGCTGTGGTTCGGGGTGTCAGCAGTCAGACGTTATCTGGGGTCCTCAGCGGCCCCTTTCCTCTCCCTGCCGTGGTGTGAACCACTTTCCTTCCCGGATAAAGTACGCTGTGGCGACGTACCCTACCATCACGTTGAAGAGCCTCCCCGGAAGTCAGCGTGGCTGCAGCACGAGGTGTTCGGCTCGTTTAGTTTCTTCATTTTGAAATCATTTTAGACTTAGAGAAAAGTTGCAAAAATCATTCCCGCGTGCTCCCCGCGATGTTGCTGCTGAGCGCTACAAGGGGGCAGTAGTGAAGTGAAGACCTTAATTTCGATGCAGGACCGTCACTAACCTGCAGACCCTGCCCCACTTCACTGGCTTTCCTAAGGACGCCCTTTTCCTGGCTGGGATCAGGCCTGGGTCCCCTGCTGCATTTGGGGTCACAGCTCCCAGGCTCCCGTCTGTGGCGCGGGAGAAAGTCCTTGTCTTTCGCGCCCTCGGCACTTGTGACGAATCCCGGCAGCTGCTTTGCAGAAGGTCCCTCAGTTGGGGTTTGTCTGACGCTTCGTCCTGATTAGATTGAAGTCATGCATTTTGGGCAGGAGTGCCCAGGGTGTGGCGTCTGATTCTCAGGGCGTCGTATCGGAAGGCACGTGGTGTCTCTGTGTCTCGCTGCGGGTGAGGTAACCTTGATCTCTCGGTTAAGGTGGCGTCTGCCAGATTTCTCCACAGCAAAGTTACTATCTTTCCTTTTGTAAGAATAAATACCTTGGGGAGGGGGTGAAACTTGAAATTATACAAATATTTAGTTTCTTCTGAAACTTTTCTCACCAATTTCACATCTCATGATGGAGCTTGCCTGTGACCATCATTAATGAGGTGTTGGAATAGTGATTTCCTGTTTCTCTCACTTCTTCTATATTTATTAATTGGGTTTTTTTCCTTAAGGAAGTGACACCCCTTCCTCCCATCATTCATGGTGGGAGTTAGGAACCTTTATACTGGTCCTAATATGTATCAACACAGTTCCTGTATAAAGCTTGGCTGAAAATGTCTGTTGAAATTAAATCTTGTTACCAGGATTCATCCAGGGAATATTCACATGTCCGGCGTCATTTTATTTTCTCTTCAAGTTCACGCACTTCTTTGTGCCTTTGGAACTCAATAATGTGATTGACTGGTGTCCACTTAAAAGGACTATTCTAAGATTTTTGTCCATTTAGAACACTGTCTTGTGATTCAGAAACCAAATATTAATATAAATTTTTTGAAATAATCTTATAGCGCGTCATTATAAGTTCATATATTTAAATAGAGACATGGTGAATCTCTAGATGTAGAAAGCTAAAAAATTGTCAGTGGAATCAGCTAATTTAGAAATAATGGGGAAAAAAGAAACTCTTGGAAAAAACATCTTTACAGGCACCGTATATCTTTACCCTCAGTCTTTCAAAAGAAATGACACATGGATATTAAAGAATATTTTTGCAAGATGGGGTGAGTTGGGTGTGTGTTCTCCTGCATATAAATGTTTTACTGTCCTTTAGCAGCTGGTCTTAGCCAGGAAGCCAAGATATTTCCTGCTAAGCTTTAAATCAGCTGTTTTATTGAGCACGGAGAATATTTTATTATAATTTTGTACATAAAATATCACATTAGAAGAAGAAGATACTTTCATTCTCCATTTATTTGACTGAGAACAATTGCAAAGAACTCTAACCAGTCAGGAGGATTTGAGGTCCAGATGGGTGGCAGAGGGAGGTCTCCAGTGACCAGACTCCTCAGTCACTGGGGGAAGTTTTGGCAAGTGCACTGAAAGGTGATTTTAACAGCAGGAGAAACAGATGACAGCTAACAGCGGTAAGAAGTCAGAGGGTAGACACGCGCAGGGACCCGCCCTGGGGCAGCCCCATCCAGAGACCGGGTGATGGAGGTGCCCGGCGCAGCCTACAAGTGCCCGCTCGCTTTACTGGGGCAATGCTCAGGGCCGTCTTCTCTGCAGAGCTCCTCCCACACGGGGGTCTCTGGGGCTGTTGCACTGTGGTTGGAGTTCTGCTGTCCCTCTTCACCCCCTCTCAGGAGCACTGCCACGTAAACCCTCTGCTTCCGCATCTCAGAGCCGTGTTTCTGCGTGATAGACATAGAAAGGATTTAATTTTTTGAATATCCCAAGATGCCCCGTAAAGAACCAGTCTCCACTCGCTTACATTCTCAGTATATCGTAAACAGGCTGTAATGGTGCATTTTGCCCGAAATCATGGGGGAGAAACATCAAGGTCCATCTTTTTTAAAAAAGAGAACATCCTTTCTTGCACTTACGCGCTCGTTCTCCTTGGTGACTTTAGCTCATCTGATGCTCTTGTCAGACAGCCTCAAATGTCTCCACACTTTGAAACCCTGGCTGTCAGGATAATTAAAACTTCCTATCCTATTTTCCTGCTGCTTGGATGATTAATAGCAAATAAAGTTTCCAGAGGACCAATCCTTCAGGTTCACCAGCAGTTACCTCTGCTGCGATTCGACCCGCATGGAAGTCCTACTAATGTTTTCTGCACTCTTGTGTTAGGGGAACGGGTAATTACATTTTATGCAAAGAAAAGTTTAGCTGAAGTGTTAAGTCAATACTTCAGAGGATGTGCCCAGAGAACGTGAGGACCACGGACAGCTCCAGGGCTAGAAAAAGGGTCTGAAGACCTTGAAGGGAGGGCAAACTGAGGACCGGGGATGGAAAGAGAGTCTGAATCCAGCTGTTACCTTACCGTCGTTCCCCCGCCCCACCAGCATCTTCACGGGAGAAAGAAGTTAGCACCTCTGTTCAACAAACAGGGATGCACGAGATGAGTTGTCCAAAGCTGTGAGTCGTCCAAAGACGGCAAGTTGCTGATGGGGGTGCTGGAAGGAATTTCTTCTCTGTTGTCTTATTTTTAGATGTCATGTTGCCACTGCGATACCATCCTGCCTAGAAATAATGAAAAATGCAAATCCCTTTCTCAAAATTTCCCATTTCTCTGCCTGGTTGACACTATACACTTGTCATTTTATGTTGTCTGATACCTTCCTTCGCTCTTGGGTACTGACTGTCATTAAACAGGTAAACGTGCCCTTTCCACGTGGAGTGAGGCTTAATGAACATCCCACGAACTCCTAAGCCACCGCACACACCGCTTTCCTTGCCGGTCTCCCCAAACGTAATCCGTGCTTCTCCCCGGCACCTGTTGTGTCACCGTCCGGTTCCTGCGGTCCACCCTGCCTGGAAGACTTGGTTTCCGAGGGCGAATCTGGTTTTCCTCTGTCTGGCTCCTGTGTTTAACACACGGCCGAGCATTTGTCAGGTGTTCATTGTGTGCCACGAAGAGACTGGATGTACTTTGAAGTCTGCAGGCACAATGTTCCAGGCTGGGCAGGAGCTGCTCTTAGGAAGGTGCATTTCTTTAGAAAGTGTTGCGCAAAGCTTGAGCAGGAAGCGCGGCCACGCAGTTACATATGCACCCTTCGGATCCTCCCAGTGAGGAGGTGGCCTTGTGGTCTCCAGGCTTTACCCCCGAAGTGGCCGTGAACGACCCTTTCTTTCCCAAGGTCACAAGGCACAGAGCAGGAGAGACCCTTGAGACCGTGCTGGGCCCTCCAGAAACTAACGCTCTCGGAGCCGCAGCGAGTGCGTCCTCTTCTCTGTGGATCAGTGCGATTTATCGATCTTTTATTAATCGTTCTAGACTCCCTATTGTTGCGTTCTCGAAGTACCCTCAGCAGACCCTCCTGTGGGTCCTAGTCAAAAGTGCAGAAGCTCAGGCCCCAGGTTCAGACCTGCTGGATCCAAACCACTGGGTATGGAGTCAAGGGTCTGCATTTTTATTTCCACTCTATGTTGATTCTTATGCACAGAAAAATTTGAGAAGCACAAGCAGCCATTCTTTTGAATTTTTTTATGCTACTCTTTGCAGAGATGGCTTCAGAGACTTGGGTTCCTTCGTCCACGGTGTAGCGGGAGCTGTTGCCGGGACAGCGTCCATGGGGGGCTCGTTTGCAGCTCTGCACCCCACCCCCTGCGTCTTGGTGGAGCCCAGTACTAGTTCTCACTGACGGAGTGGAGTGGACGTTGCGTCTGTCCCTTCCAGGCCAACGTGATAAGAAGTTGGTGGTCTTTGCCCACCATGGCTGTGAAGGGCATCTGAAGCCGGGGAGGAGGGTTACACCACAGGCGGAGGGAGCCTGGCTCCCAGAATGGCCGTGTGGAGGGCGGCCAGCAGCCAACGGAACTCGCCTACAGGATTGCTAAGTGAATGGGAGGCAGATGGGTTAAGCCACGGACATTTGGAAGGGGGTGCAGGTGTGATGAAAACCTAAAACCACGGCCTCCTTCTGGCGGTATGCTGACGGATGGTGAGGTTGGCGCTGCAGGCCAGAGGACTGGTGAGGCCATCAAGCCCTGGCAGAGCGTTTGGCAGAACCGTCGCCCGCAATGTCTTGGAAGGCAGGCCTCCTTGTCACGGAGCCTCTGGCCGCAGGGGAGTCTCCGGGGAGGCCCAAGATGCTAGCATTCGCTGGCTGCCACGGCCGTCGCCAGGGAGGCGTCACAAGCAGAAGGTGAGCTCGGATGGTAGCTGGTGGGTTTCAAGTAGAAACAGAAGAAAAACCCAGGTGAGGCGTCAGAGCTTTACGGGGTTGGAAGAAATTGCTTCTGGATCCTAAAAGGTAAGAGATGAGACTGAGAAGTAGTCTGGATTACGAAGACTTCTCTGTTGAACAGAATGAGTCGCTCTGTGCCGGCCCGGGCTGAGCGCTCTCCTGCCCGTGTCTCAGGGTCTCAAGGCGGAGGCTGGCGGGTGGGGGGAGGCGCAGACAAGCAGGGAACACAGCGGGCCCGCGGAGTGTGTAAGACCCCCCCGCCGCTTCTTTCTGGGACCCGGAAGGCCCACGTCGGCGATCCTCTGTGGGCTTTGCTCAGGGAGGGCCAGGACACCCAGACTGAGAGGTCCCGGAGAGCCCAAGCCTAGCGTCCCCATCGGACCCCAAACCTACACAAGTAGGGCTCCTTTCCCCAGCACGACTTCAGATGTGGCCATGGAGGTGGTGGGCCCAGCAGGGTCCCTGAGGTGGAGGCAGGGGCCGACCACACCCGTCTGGGGTTCACAGGCCTCTGGGCAGCGGGAGGCACAGCTGGGCCCTGATGGGGCATCGTGTTGCACGAGAGCCTGGGGCCTGAGCTGGACGCAGTGAGCTAGGACTTGGGTGATGAAGTTAGGGTCGTATGTGTGGTCCAGGGCCAGAGGCTGTGGCAGAAATGAGCAGTTGTCCCCATGCCTGTGTGTCCCCGTCCGCGTGTTACCGTGTCCTCAGACGTGGCCGCCAGCCAGGGGCTGCGTGTCCTGCCCCGTCTGCTACCTAGACATGTCCATGCTTCTGGTTCTTGCCATTGGGATTTGAGAGTGAACGATGCAATGCTGTCTGCGCCGGCTCAGGTGGGAACAAGCACGCGGTCTTCTGCGTCTCGTTGTAGTTGTTGGCTGGAAGAAGAGGAGTCTGGGGCCCAAGGGGACGTCAGAGCCACAAGGGGAGCGTTACTGTCAAGACGCTGGGGAGCTGCCGCGAGGTCACGGCAAGGGACGCGGTATCAGGCCTGTGCTTTGAAAAGGTCAGGGCGGCGCTGGCGCCAGGCGCCCGAGGCCAGAGGGCCGGAGGCTCAGGGTTGGGAGGTCGTCGGTGCACAGCAGCTTTTGTTGTTAAGGTTGTACGAGAGGAAACGCGGCCCTGCCTTCCCAGGGCGCTGTTCATCTAGGCGTCGCCTTAAGCAGGTTCGAAATAATCCAAGGGGCATCTTCGGGCACAGAGCACCCCCGCCCGGCCTCAGCCCCCTTGTGTGATGTGAGTGGATGGGGCCTTCCAGTCCCCAGCCTCTCGGGGCCAGGGAGGATGCGTGGAAGCTGCCTGCGGACAGTCTAAGGGTCTTGCCTGTCCCGCCTCTGACCCTGGGGTCCTCTCAGGAGCCACCTTCCCCCAGGTGTGAGCCGCCTGGCTCCTTGCCCTCCCAGCCCTGCACCCCGTCGGCCACGCCCGTCCTCCTGCCCTGCCCCTGGCTCAGTTTTGTCTCAGGATACAGTACCGAGGCCACCATCCTGCCCTCCCCGGCTGCACGGAAAGCCCGCACTCCGGACACGGCCCTCAGCCAGCGCCTTTGTGCTGGAAGCACGTGGAGACTCTGGATAGAGACCTGGTGCCGGACGGTCAGCGGGGGCGGGGCTTGAGGTGGGTGCCCTGGGGGTCCGAGGACCTGCCAGGGAGCCAGCAAGGGCACACGCCCCGTCGTAGGCGGCTGTGGTTAAGAAGGAAGGAACAGCTGTTCTTTACGACGGCGTGTGTTGTTTTCCCAAACGGCTACTACTTCTTAGGACGTGAACACGCGTCCAGTTGTTTGGACCTGGCCTCTTGATAAAGGGAACCATTTGCTGTTTTGGGGGGCCTAAGGGTGCCGTAAAGATTCACTGCGTACCGAGGGCTGTAGGCAGAGGACATCTGAGACCCTCGACTGAAGGACGGGGTGGGGATGGGGGGACCCAGGTCCAAGCGTCTGGGAGTGGTGACCCTCTCCCCCACCCCGAGCTGCTCTAGGGGCCACGGTGCAGCGGGGTCTGGGAGAGCCGAGTGCCAGGGGCTGCAGGGATGAGATGAACCCACCGAGGACCAGGGAGGCTCCAGCCCTGCCCTCTGTCCACACCCACACTCCCGCAGGAAGGCGGCCCAGGAAGCTGCGGCTGTGCCAGTGGCACCGGACACCGCGTCTGGCCTGGGACAGTGGCCACGTGCAGCCCCTGCATCTGATCCCCTGGCCGCCAGGCTCCCTCCCCTCAGGTGCCCAGGCTCAGCTGATCAGCTGTCTCATCAGTCAGCGCTGGGCTAGGACACATGAGAGGTGTTTGAGAGCGAGGAACACTTTCCGAGAGAGACGGATCACCTGCCCGGAGAAGGCTGCGCAGGGCGTCGCTGCCCCTTGGAAGGAGTAACGTTGGGAAAGAGTCCTGGGGGCGGGGGCCCGTATCCCAGACCAACAGCATAGAAGGTGCTGCCCCTCCAGCAGGTCTTCCGAACGCCGTGATGAGCCATGCTGGGGTTCAGCATCGCCCTCACCGAGCATCTTCTTCTTTTTAACAATAAAAAGGCCGGCTCGTGACTAAGTGCTATGTGCTCTACAGGGATGAATCCTCGGATGGGAATTGCCAGGAGGGACGCCTGCCTCTTGGGAGCTTTGGCACGGCTGGGGGCACGTCCACACCCATTTTGCTGCGGGATTGACTCTGGGTCGTGAACCTCCGCGGTTTTCTTGGTGGAGATATTTGACTCTTGAAATGCTCGGGGGTGGGATTTTGGTGAACTCTGAGATGATAAAAATTGGAATAGGTTCAATTATGTATAAGTCCATCAACAACAATCCAATTAAAACAGTGAAAATGGGCCAAATTCTTCCATGCAAGCCAGTCTGGTGTTATAATTAAAAATCCAAACCCAAACCAGACCGAAAGAATAAATTGGAGACTGAAAGGCCATGCTGCTAATTTACAGATAAAATTTGCCAGGTCAGCGAGACCATCGTGAACAGGAGATTACATGGACCACACAGTAGGTCACTAATTTGTTAAATATTTATGCTGAGAAGAAACGATAACTTTTGGTTCGTCAGCAAAGGTACGAGTTATATTAAATGGTTTTGTCATAAATATAACCCCCTAGAAGCACTTGTCTGAATTCCCCTAAAGTGAGGAAGTCGTTCATCACAATTCACGAGTGCGTTCAAATTGCTAAACGCAGATGTCTCCATCCTCACCCCCAAGAAAACCCTCCTAAGTGAGCGGTGGTTTCTGTGACTGCTGACAAGTAGGACGGAAGCTCGGGAATGCTGGTTCGCCGTGCTCAGTGCTGAACGCACACCGAGTGGTGTGGGGTCTGTAAGATGGATGCCAGTTACCTGTTCAGATCATGGGTCAGTCGGGATTTTAGGCCATGGGAGATTTCTCTTCCCAGCCTATCTTGATGGCTCGTGTGCAGAAAGGCCTCTCTCAGCCGACAGCACCCCCAGGATGGGCGGGGGTGAGATGCTGGCTCCCCCGGGACGGCAGGGGAGGCGACTGTCACACCCGTGACCTCTGCGTCCTTCACCTTCCTCACCACCCCCCCCCCCCGCCATTACTCTCTGGACATTTATCTGCCGTCATGCTTGCCTTCCGTGCATCTGCGTAGTTTTACCTTCACACTCACATGTCTAATTTCTACTTGTTGTCGTCGGTGTGTGTGTGCGCGCATGCGTGCCTGTTTGTCTCTTAAAGGAAAATCTCCATGAGAGAGCAGTTTCTTGACAACTGCTTTCCGATCCAGGAGATCCTCAGCTTTTTGAAAATCAGTGACGCCAGGGCCAAAGACAATGACCCCCTTCCTGCCACCACGCGTTCGCCTGACGCTGGCCTCGTGCGGCGCCCGGGAGCTGGCCACCGGCTCCGCTGTCTCACAGCTGCGCTATCTGAGCAGGGACAGGATAGTCTGGGATGTCCCGGAGACACAGTCTTGCCGATGGAGAATTTACATCTTAACAACGTCACCAGCTTCTGTATCCGCTGCGCACTTTCCGTCTCATCGACCTTCCTGGTGAGGATGGGAGATGGGGTGGGGAGGGGAGAGAGTCCCAGAAACAACTTCTGGCTGAACATGCATTTTGTAGCAAAGACTCGGGCTGGACTTCTGCTCTCGTCCAAAATAGAAACCACTGCATTCTTGGTTGACATTCAATGGAAGGTGAGGATTGAGGGTTAAATTAAATTAAAAACTAAACTATAAAGTTTATTTACGTTTAAAAACCATGAAGCTGTAGTTTTGCCCGGAGATAACCAGCGCTGGGAGGCACCCTTTCTCAGCTGACCGCAGCAACCAGGTTTCCAGGAGGCAGAGTCACCGCGGACGCGCCCTGAGCATCTCGGAAGCACTTCGGGCCCCTAGATCCTGTGGGTGGGCGGATGACGGGGACCCTCCCCAGGGCCTGCTCTCCTGTGTCACAGGCCAGGTGAGCACCTGATCGCATCCTTTTGTGAAACAAAACGCAGTGTGAGTTCCTCGTTGCAGCTGCACGGAGGGTGGTGGCTGAGGAAGGTAAGTAGGGACCGTGGGGGCCCCCGTCAGCCCCTCCCGACCGAGATCCCTGCTCTGCCTGTGGCCCCGTCCACCGGCTTCGTACTCACTCCAACTTCGACCTCATCCACAAAGACAGGAGGATGAACCCTGCAACCTGAACAAGTAAAGATTTTTTTACAAGGTGGTGACAAGGTTTTGAGAATTCTATTTGGTTTCTGGGTAGGGAGGAAGTTTTGGGGGTTCTGGCCCTGAGTCCCAGAAGCATCTCCTGAGCACATTGCAGGTCACGTCAGCTAAATCCCGGACCGCTGGTAACGAGGCCAAAGCGGGTCCTCCTCCATCGAATACCTGAAATCTGCCGTGGAGCCAATCACATCTCTCAGAAGCGCCCCAGACACGGGCACCTCCCAGCCTCCCAACCTCCCCAGCTCTCTATCTGCTCGTGGAGCCAATCACATCTCTCAGAAGCGCCCCAGGCATGGGCACCTCCCAGCCTCCCAACCTCCCCAGCTCTCTGGGTATTTTTGGTTGCGCTAAGAACCAAATCTCTTCTCCCCAAACGCGTACTGTGGTACCCACAGAGGGGCTCGGCACCAGAAGGACCACACCCCGTTAAGATGGAGCCGCTCGCCAGGTAATCCGTTTATCTGTGCAGTGCTGGAAATGGGACCTGGCCATTGTGGTGCTTAACAGACTCAACTATCCTCACATTAACTGGCTGGGGTATCGTTCCATTCATTCAAAATGAATTCAATTCAAATTCAAATTCAAAAGTGCTGTGATGGGTCTGGAAGTGTTTGCTAACGGATTTTGCAGCACGGATGTACTTCACGTGTCATGAAGAAATTCCAGAAGCAACCACAGGGGCTGAGGAATAAGAATAGAATAAAAGGAGCTTCATGACCATTGTGAAAAATGTATGGAGTGCAGCTGGCCTGGAATTCTAGCAAGTGGACCTGGCTGGAAGCAGCCCATGAGACGCGTGCACTTCCCTTCCTGCGCTTGTGAATCACTGCCGCTGAGTGCTGCAATGTTTACACCTTAGCGTTGAAACTGTGCAAAGCTGTGATCAAAAATGACGTTGCTGTTCATTGGAAATGCCCCTCTAAGCCCGGAGAAATTAGTCTCAGGGCGAAGAAGGGAAGGTCTGCCCCAAGAGGCCAGCTACTCTGTGGTTTGGAGAGGGCGTCTCCGCTGCCCTGGAGATTTATTCGGGGCTCACAGCCCGATGACAGGAGGAAGAGCAGGCTCCTTTCACGTTGCTCTGTCCGTTGACACACATATAATCTAAATATTTATCCACTGGGAGAGGCTGCAGTGCGGGGCCCACCGGTGCCAACGGGACCGGTCCTGGTGGCGGAGTCGTGCTGACTCCGGCTGCTTTATGCCCCCGACTGAATAACACACAGCCCTTTTCTCGAGAGACCCCCACTATGATTTCAAAACACATCAGTTTCAATTAACTCCGAGGAAAAAAACGTGATCACTAATTCTGGGCTGTAGTTACTTATCGTGGAGCTGGCTCTCTGAATTTGAAAAAGGTTTGATGGAGACTTAACCAAATGACACACAATAATGGAAGATTTTTTTTTTATACCTGGAGTGACACAATTGCCAAAGAATGTGCTATTTGGCTCCTAAAGTAAATGCCGGTGCCAGAACCTGCGCACTGGAGGAGAGCTAGAGCAGTGGTGAGGCTCCTAAAGTAAACGCCAGAACCCGCGCACTGGAGGAGAGCTAGAACAGTGGTGCCAGAACCCGCGCACTGGAGGAGAGCTAGAGCAGTGGTGAGTGCGACACGGACCCAGTCGGTCTCCAAGAGTGAAAGGCGGTGGTTTTTGTAGATGCGCCTTATTTATTTTAGCTATTCCAATGCAGATCTTATCATGGGTTTGCCACCCACACGGTCAAAGGCCAGCAGGCCCCTCCTTAGAGACGTGCTGGGAGGGGCGGGGTCCCTCGGGGGTCACGTGCACTGGGAAGCGCGGGGTCCGGAAGCAGGGCGGGCTGCTAGGCTGGGCAAGGCTGGGGTCGTCTGTTTCCTCAGGATCCTGCTGTCACTGTGCCCAGCACCGGTCATTTGTAATCCTGTGTCTTGTTTTCACAGTTCCTGAAAAGGGTCAGAGTAGGCACAGCCCTTGTTGGCTCTGGCTGGTCGGGACTCATCAGAAGCTGTATCTGCATTACACTTGTGTGTGTGTATACAGCCCAGAGGTGCAGAGTTGCCAAGTTAGTTTCACTCCCGATTTAGAGTGTGGACAACGTGAGCTTTCATCAGAGAGAAATGGAGAAAAGGAAAGACGCTAGAAGGCTGAGTCGGGTTGAGCGTCTTCACTGTTTGGAGCGGCAGTGCGGCTGCCTGGCGTTAACCTCTGTGGACGGGGTTCCTCACGCTGGCTCTGTCCCCCCACGGACTCTGGGTGCCACGACCGTCAGGGTGGCTGGCAGACAGGAGGGGTCACGGGGGGAGAGGGGGCCCAGCAAGGGGGTCTCCTCTCTCTCCGCCTTCATTCTGGGCGGGCCTCAAGCTCTGGGTCCAGGTGGGGCTCCTGAAAGACCCAGGTGACCCTTCGGGCCACTTCCCACGGGCGCCGGTTTGGGGACGTCTGGGTGACGGTTGGGGATGCCCGGCCCGACGACAGGCGCTGAGGCCGACTCCGGAAATCTGAGACAAGTGCTGCTGTAAACTTGTCCCTGGGGAGTGTCTGAAAGGAGAGAGAGGAGGAGAGAAACCCTAGCGGGACCCACGGGTTGGGTTCTCTTAGGCCCCGTGCCTCTCACACTGGGGGCCACTCGGGCCCAGATGCCATCTCTGCGGAGAAAAAGTTCTAGATTATCGGTTGAGTTTTCAGCGACAGGATTCCTTCTTCGTTTTAGATTATTTGTTGCTGGTGTAGGTACTTGCTCTGCAGTTCGGTCCCTCACGGCTGCTTACCGAGACCGTGGACGATCTTAAAGGGTAGGTGACCTCTTGGAGTGTCAACTAACTCACCGTAGAGTTTGATAAAACAAGTGACAAAGAGCCATCCCTCCTCCCCCCCAAACACACACTGGGGGAAGACGGCCCCTGTCTGGGGATGTCCTTAGACATGTTTCAAACCTGTGCTCCGCACGCGGCGGGACGGGGCGGGGCAGAGCCCTCGACCCCGGGGAGCGGGCGGGGGGACAGGGGCCTGGGAGGACAGTGGGAAGGCAGCGGCTGGGGCCCTGCAGTGACCTGACACTGCCGAGAGAAACAGCTTGACCAGAGTGCTGGAGTGGTCAGCCGCCCGGAAACGCTTCTGTTTTATGGAAACACACCACCAGCTTGGAGTGAAAGAGCCCAGCCTCCTGCGGGCACTGGGAAGGCGGTCCTGCTTGTTACACCCAGCAGCTGCCTCCTGTTGGGAAGGGCAGAGGGGACCTCTGACTCCCAACTCGAGGATCCTGGGGGTGGCCTCTGGGTCATGAACCACAGAAGCTTCCCCTCCCCTGGTCCCCTCTTGTAGCAAAATAATACTTAAAAAAAAAAAAAAGCCCAATTTCCAATAGATAAATAGGGATTACAATGCTGATTGCATAAGCCTAATAGAAGCTGAACTGATTTTCAGTGCAGGAAGCTCAGGAAGCTTGCCTTTTCCAAAGCAAGGAGCACAGCCCCGGCAGCTGTCTTACTTTTTTTTAAAGTAATATTTTCATGCCTGTGAGCGATTTGCTGTTTCAAAGGACTGATGAGCACAGTTGTTCCCTCCCCACGTGCCTTCCCGGGGCTGACACACTAGCCCAGTGCCATCCTGTAAGCATTAAATCTACCTGCTTCCCCAGTTTCCTGATGTGGCCTTAGTAACTCAGCTCTGTTCACCCATGTGGGAGAAGGTGACTGACCAGATGTTCTGATTTTTAGAAGATCTGTTGGGGTCACAGCAATTTCTGCTGGGAGATTGAATTGTCCCAGATTTTCCTGCTGAGAGCCGAGAGGTCCAACTTGCTGGCAAAGTGCAGTTATTCAGTTACCTGGGAGCCTGGGAGGGGCGGGAGGGAGGGAAAAGTCCCCAGAGCTGAGCTGAGCACAGACTGACACGTGAAAGATGATGGATGGCATTTCTGATGCCATTTGCGGTCAAATGGTCGAGCCCGCCTGAGATGGTCCAGAGCCAAAAAGTCGAGAAGGGAGAATGTCTGTGTCCCCTGGGGCGGGGCTCGCACTCCCCTCCTGGGTTGGCTGGGGTTCCCTCCTCTGGGGTCTGAGACTGGAGAAGAAGAAGGGGGGGCGCTGTGAGCCATGACGTGCCCTCCTGCAAACCCACTGGGTGCAGAAGTGAGCTCCGTGTCGTGCAACATAAATCCCGTCCGTAGGACGAGAGGGTCTCTACCTCCTGAATACAGACCGGAGGCTCTGCATGGCCCCAGGTAAGAGCGGGGTCAACAGTCCCATCGACCAGACGGCCCCTACCCCACCTGCCACGTTCCCTCCTGACGACAAAGGCCGCTTGCTTAGTTACCCGAAGGCCTGTTGTAATATTTTGCTTTCTAAAGAGATTCGGAAGCCGCCTGCCAAGACTTCGGCATTTTCTCTGCAACGAAGCGCTTCAGGCCCAGTGCTGGAGCTCACGGTTCCGCCGTGGCCAGGAGATGGGTCAGGAAGCATGGGATCCGGGCAGAGATGATGATCGATTTAATCACATAATCAGCAGCCCACACTTCAGGCTAAGATAGCAAATCCATCAGAGCCTCCCGCATCCCCACCTTACAAATTCCCCCGCAAACACGGCGTGCGCTCAGCAAACACGCGGACCGCGGGGTCAGCTTCACTCCGAGGCCGGCGGCTGCGCCTGGAGCTGAAATATGCTGGGAGTTACGTGTTATCAATCAGCCGTGAGAGGCCTGTCTGCTAACATAATGGCATTGGCAGGAGGATTAGAGGACGCTTCCTTGCCGTAATCTAGAAGCATCTTTCAGACAAAACTCTGTGGGAAATCAATTGCGTGCAAGGAGCTGCCTGCGAGGTTGCTGGGTGTCACATGGAAGGGACGTGGCCCTGTGGTCTTACTGTGGCCGCTTTATCTGGTGAGACCTGGGCCTTTGGTTCTGGTCACATCCAATGCAGAATTGGTGTTCCCAATTCAAGTATGGGTGGAAATGGGCGTGAAGCCACCTCCTCAGGGCCGGTGAGCACCCTCGGGCCCCTCCTCCCGTGCTGGGGCCGCAGAGCTCGGGCCCCCCTGACGTTCTCTGGCTGCCACTGCGGAGCTGCCGTCAGCTCCAGGTGGCTGCAGTCTGGTCGCCACAGGGTGGCTGGGGTCACCGTGGGAGCACCTGCACTGCGTGGGAGGCTCCCGGGCTCTGGTGGCTCCACAGTGGTTCAGGAGGTCCCCGAGCTCCAGTGAGGACGGAGCGAGGGGAGCAGGGCCTACACCTCAGTACACGGGATGCTCCCGCCGCAGGCGAGGCCGGTCACGTGGCCGGGCCCTTCCTGGAGGGCACGCTGGCAGCGTGGCTGTGTGCACAGAACCTAGAGCTGGGGGGTAGGGGGAGCAGGGCTGGGCCAGCGCCTGGTGACATGGGTGGGGATGGGCGGACCGTGCTCCCCCTGGTCTCCAGCCCAGAGGCACACACAGGGGGCTGAGAGACCCCGTCTAGGGGCGTGTCCAGCCTTCACCCCAACTGAGCCAGGCGTCAGGACCCAGAGAGCATGGCCGGGAGCTTGATGGACAGGGGCTGGGGTCACCTGCAGAGCAGGCAGGGAGGCCCTGGGGCCGTGGGGCGCAGGTCGCCAGGTCACAGGCTCATCAGTCACAGGTCACAGGCTCACAGGTCACAGGTCTTTCATCTCATAATGTTCATTACATTCCAAAATATTCCTTCTCTTTCTCACCTGTTTTAAATTATTTTCTCTAAGTCTTACCTTCTCCCCCATCTTCACACTCCGGGAACGATTCTTTGAGGACTGTGGTGACTGCAGGCTGTTTGGGGGTGGACAGCCTCAGTGGGAGGACGGGGGTCTCCTGGGTGAGAGCGGGTCCTGGTCAGCGGCTGCGGCGCTCAGGGTGCCGTCCCCACCTGGGCCCCGCGCAATGCCCACAGGGGCTGAACTACCCCTCCTTGTCTTGACCTCCACCGTCCTTTCCAAGAGGAGTGTGAACACTGTAGGTAAAATCGACAACGCGCTTTTGGAAAGTAGAGTTACAAGCAGAGGTAAGGCCAGCAGCTCTCATGGAGGAGCTGATGCTCAGGGACGCGTCTGCTTCGTCTGCTTCAGGACGGGTGGTGGCCCAGCTCCAGCCCCGGCTCAGGACCAGAGACCGTCACTTCTGATGCTGGGGTGTCTCTGCTGATGCTTTCCCCTCCGGCCCACAGAGAAAGCCGCGTCTGCGGGGCCGCCCGTGGCACACGGAGCAGCAGGTGGGAGAGGGCGCCCCCAGTCCCTGGGCTCCTGTCCCCCCTCCAGCTGTCCTGGGGACACCTGCCCAGGAAGCTCCGCACAGAGGCCTCACCTGTGTGGGTTAGCAGGGCAAAGACACAAAAGGGAAAAGGAGAACGAAGACCGTCTGCTCTTCCTTCCCCAGGGCCTCAGCTGGAGCAAAGGTGAACCGTGTGAGTCCCTGCAGGCGTGGCCCGCCTTTCCTGGGAAACGGCCAGATGGGGCCGGGCCCACTGAGCCTCGGGCCTTCTGATTCTCTTTCCACTTTTTCTGCTGTGGTCAAGCTCCTTCGGCAGAGCAGGCCTGGCAAACCCTCTGGTGGACGAGGAATTTCTTCTCTGTTTGAAAAACACAGGAAGGCCCCAGGCAAACGGCCAAGTGTACGAGACCGAGTGCGTCCCGATGCGTCCGTGCCTGTGCGTTGCTATTTCTTCTCCTTCCTGAGGCCCAGGCCCGTTCTATATAAATTGCTTATACACATATAAGTGATGTTATCTTGAAAAGTAGAAAAAAATACAGAAAACTGCAAAAGTGAATGTAATAAGTTCTCAACGCTGTGTGACCCCAACAGACAGATGCTAATGTTATTTCCCTTGCACTGCGGTTGTGGACAAATACTTTGTTCTTACACTGAAATCTCTTCGTTTGGATTAAAAGTGATGACTCAGCTTCTACCCTGTGACACCAATGGGCCTGAGGTGCCACTGGGAGCCACACTTTGAAGTAGAGACAAAGTGACGTGTGTGGAGACTCACATCCGAAAAAGCCTGTTCGCAGATAAAATGTCCGGAGCAGCCTCACCCGACGCCCAAGACGTGAGGCTTCAGGAGGACCCTGCGTGATGCCCTGGAAGGCTTCACCCTCCGAGGACCCCCATCTCCACCACCGGCCCCTAGGACAAGGCGGTGAAAATCACCCAGTTGGAACAGCAAAAACAAAAAAAAGATTTTTTAAAATGCAGATAGTTTAAGGGGCCTCTGGGACAACATGGAGGGCACTAACACTGATATTAAAGGGGTCGCGGAGGAGAGGAAAGAGAGAAAGGGACAGAAAACCTATTTGAAGAAATAACGGCTGAAAAATTCCCTAACCTGGGGAAGAAAACAGATGTCCAAGTCCAGGAAGCACAGAGAGTCCCAAACAAAATTAACTAAAAAGGTCCATACTAAGACACATCATAATTAAAATGTCAAAAGTTAAAGATAAAAAGAGAATCTTAAAAGCAGCAAGAGAAAAACCACTAGCTGTATTGCACAGGGGAACCCCCATTAGATTATCAGCTGATATTTCAGCAGAAGCTCTGCAGGTCAGAAGAAACAAGCACAAAGGGATGAAAGGAAAAAACCTACAACCAAGAATACTCTACCCAGCAAGGTTATCAGTTAGAGCTGGAGGAGAGATAAAGGGTTTCCCAGACAAGCAAAAGCTAAAGGAGTTCATCACCTCTAAGTTGCCCTTACAAGAAATGTTAAGGGAACTTCTTTAAACAGAAAAGAAAAGCTCATAACTAGAAACAAAAAAAAATTATGGAAGAAAAAAGTCTCACTGGTAAAGGCAAACATACAGTAAAGATAGTGGATCAACCACCTGTAAAAGTATAAAAGTTAAAAGACAAAAGTAGGAAAATCACCTACATTTAAAATAATTAGTTAAGCAATACACACAACGAAAAGATGTAGAATATGATGTCCAAAACATACAACGTGGGGAGAGCAGAAATGTTAGTGCTTTTAGAATGTGCTTGGACGTAAGTGACCATCAGCTTAAAGCACATGGCTACATACATAGGTTGTTACATGTGAACTTCATGGTAACCACAAACCTCCATTATATAGACAAAAAACGAAGAGAAAGGGATGCAAACATAATACTAAAGAGAGTCATCAAATCATAAGGGAAGAGTTTGTATATAAGAGAGGAAGACAGAATGAGAGAACTAGAAAAACAACCAGAAAACAATCAACAAAATGGCAACAAGTACATACCTATCAATAATTACTTTAAATGTCAATGGACCACGTGCTCAAATCAAAAGACAGAGAGTGGCTGAATGGTTACAAAACAAGACCCAAATCTATGTTGCCTGCAAGGGACTCACTTCAGAGCTAAAGCCATTGATGGGTGAATGGATAAAGAAGAGGCTTTTATACTCCATGGAATATTACTCTGCCGTAAACAATGAAATCTTGCCATTTGCAACACCGCGGATGAAACTAGAGGGCGTTATGCTAAGTGAATAAGTCAGAGTAAGACAAACACTGTGTGATTTCACTTACACGTGGAATCTAAAAAACAAATGAACAAACAAACAGGTTCATAGATACAGAGAGCAAACAGGTTGTTGTCAGAGGGAAGGGGGTGGGGGTTGGATGAAATAAGGGAAGGGGATTAAGAGACACAAACTTCCAGCTATGAAATAAACAAGTCACACGGATGTAGTAAGTCACAGCTTAGGGAACATAGTCAGGAACATTGTCATAACTTTGCATAGTGACGTGGTAACCGGACTTAACCGTGGTGATCACTTGGTAATGCACAGAAATGTTGAATCGCTATGTTGTGTACCCGAGAATAATACAGTATTACATGTCAACTACACTTCAGTAAAAAGGGGAAAACCAGTAAGGACATTTCTGTACTTTCTTTGCCGTTTCCTGGAATCCATAGTTATTTCCACATAAAATGTTTTAAAGAAACTAAATCCTCTCCCACCTGGTTTGTGTTTATTTTGCTTACTTAGGTCTACGTATGAAGCGGGACCTCAGGGTGGGGACAGTCACGGGGGGCTGAAGTTCGGGGGCCTCACTCAGACCCAGGCCTCCCCCAGCTTCACACTGGAGCACTTTCACGCTGTTCTAAACACACTTCTCAAGCGTAGGAATTTGGTGATGTAAGTATTTGAAGGCTACCGAGTCGGATTTTCTCTGAACGTGGCTGCCCCGGCCTGCCCACTGAGTCCCGGTCTGGCCTCCTCATGTGCGGGATTTTGTGCTTCTCTCTCCGTCGAGAACACAGGTGCGTGGGCTGTGTTTCAGTCGGAAGGTCCTGACTTCATGCGCCGGCTCATCAAAGAGAGAAGGGACAGGTGCACATCAGAACGGGCCTGGGGGCGCCGGGAGTGGGGAGGAAAGGAAGATGCAGAGGAGAGAGAGCCGGCTCCGGGCTCCCATTTATGAGGAAGTCTGTCTGGCGCGTGGACGGCTGGAGCTGCGTCTTGGAAGTTTTTTTTTATTATTTGGAATTCGTTTCAGTCAATATACTTACTTCTCTGATCATTTTCTCCCATCCAAAAAAAAAAAAAACTACGCTTATGAACACTTCTGCTTTATTGTGAGTTACTTTTATTCACAGATTATCTATGTGTTGCATAAGTTTATAGATCTTATAGGAGATGAACTAAATTTGCATGAAATGTCAAATCACCGACCAAAGACAAATGAAGTTTGTATATTTTCACGCCACCCCGACCCCTTTCCGATGTCTTTGCCCAACTAGCTAACCTCATCCACACACCTCTGGAAACTGAACATGCAAACATCCATATGAAAATATTGTTCTTAATGGTGAAAGTTTTCTTTAAAGCAAACTTGTGTTAATAGCATGGTTTCTTTCAGTCGTTTAAATACCCTGCGTCCTGGAGAAACAGAAAGGCTAAATTCATTAGGGATAAATTATTAACTTAAATCTTCAAAGCCAAAGCTTAGAAGAAGAAAAGCTCACCAATGGAGAGCACGGCACAGCGGTGCGTAACTTCAGAGCATTGCTTGTGTATTATTACAGCTATTGTAGCTAATTGATGCACTAGCCGTTAATTAGTAGCCTGGGTTCTCCAAACGTTGTGAAGGACAATTATGCTGTGCCGCTTTCGAAGGGCTCCGTGTTTGGGGGAGATATTTGGCTGTACCTCTGCGAGCCATCCTCTGGTCACCCTGCTTTCCTCCTGGCGCCCAGCTAAGGCAGAGAAGGTAAACAAAAAGCACCTAAATAACCTTGCAGTTGTCATACGCCACACTGTCCTCTGTTGCCTTTGCCCAAATAAAACTCTGTTTATGGTTTTTGTTTATTTAGTGGTGGGCAAAAGATGGAGTGAGTCGAAGGAGATCTGGAAGCAGCAGACACCGCGGCAAAGGCGCGACATGCGGGCCGGGTCTGAGCACTTGTCATTCGTCAGCGTGTCCGGTGGTCCCACCCCCAGAGCCAAGAACTCCAGCGGCAAATTTAAGGGAGCCATGGGGTGATGGCGTGGTTACGTGTTCACCCCACCGAGACCATGCGTTTCTCTGGACAGAGAAGACGGGCTTAGGGTTAGCACATTGTCTCGGGGGTTCCTGCTTTATTCCACGTTGGCTTTGCTTCCCCGCTTTTGTGCTTTTAGATCATGTGCACGTAACCAGCTTGATGGGGATGGAGAGGTCCCGTCTTAGGACGAGAGCCGTGTCTGCAGACACCAGGGCAGCCGCAGACCCAGGATGGCATGAACGTGCCTTGCTCTTTTCATGCCAGTTTCAGAACAGTAAAGACAGCGTGTGCATAGACCATCTTTAGGTTAAAGAACAGATTTTTCCTGGCCATGATTTTTCTGCTTCCCGCCTCGTGCCGAGTGGGCGGCACCACGGCAGGCCCCCGGGTTTCACGCCCTTTGACCAGAATACGATGCAGGTGTGAGATCACACGACTACACGACCTCCCGACATGGGGGCCATGGCCCGTCTCCACCCGTCCTGAGTAGATACTGTAATGCCCCTTTACACATGAAAAAGCTGAGACTCAGAAAGGTTAAGGGAGGCACACAGCAGGTAGTACTGGGCAGAACTGGGACTTAAATCCACGTCTTCGGGCTGTCTGTGCTCCCTTCTTACTAGTTGGTGTGGAAAATCCATTTGAGTCCAGAGCACATTTCATATTAAGAGTTTACCGATTCGTATCTAGAGACGCAGGAGCTAAATGATGGCGTAAGAAAAGCGGCTTCCTCTGAACAGCTGTTTCCTCTGAACAGCTCGCTTGGAGAAAGTAACACCATCCGAATTCGCCTTGACGCCTGGAAAACCTTTGTGGGGGAGGCGCCATTTGAGCTGTGCTTTGAAGGAGGAGAAGGTGTTGGGTAATAATCCGGGGCCAGGCCTCTGAGGCAGAGGGAGCAGCACTGTGAAGGCCTTGAGGCGAGGAGGAAAGGCTTTATGTGGCTGAGCTAGAGGTGGGCAGCGGTCCGAGCAGGGGGCTTTCTGGGGGTTGAGTCGGGGGTGACATTCTGTCCTGAGGGGTATGGGGAGCCGCTGAGGGACCGCTGGCAGAGGATCGATTTCATGAAGTTGCACTTTCGATAGAAGAAGGATCGGAGCGCAGGGGGGCAGTCACTCAGTTAGGCACAAGCAGGTGTAAAACATGGCAGGGTTATTGGGGAGGGGGGTGGCCTGCGGGGCCTGGAGTCTGGTTGAGGGGGAGTGTGTGTGGGGGAAGTCACAGTGACCCTGGGTTCCTGGCCGGGACGGGACCCTGGGGTGCCCTTGCCGTTCACCAGGAGACCAGGCGTGGGTGGGTGTGGGGCATCCGGCCGGTGAGAGAGCATGCAGGGTCTGCCGGGGGCCTTGGAAAGTGTGTTTGGGGGCCGATCGCACAGAAGTAGTTAAAGCTCTGGATCTGGACGGTGTCTCTTGGGGGAGAGCATGGAATTTGGGACGCAGAGCAGCACTGATGCCCCAGGGCAGACGGGGGTGTGGCCTGTGCTGGAGGGTGTGGCTGTGCTGAAGGGTGTGGCCTGTGCTGGAGGGTGTGGCCTGTGCTGAAGGGTGTGGCCTATGCTGGAGGGTGTGGCCTGTGCTGGAGGGTGTGGCCTATGCTGGGAGGTGGGGAGTCAGGAGGGGTAGCACGGGGAAGTGACGGAGCAGGGTTAGAACAAGGAGGCTGGCTCCCTGGTGTAACGGAGGAGAAGAGGCAAGGGGGTGAGGATGGAAAAGCAAGGCTGAATTTGACGGTGGGGCTGGAGGGCGGCTCCGGGGAGGAGCCGGGTGGGGAGGGGGGTCGGGGGCGTCGGGGGAGGCTGCCTGTCTAACTGGAGAGATCAGGTGTGTCTGAGAGCGGAGGGAAAGGCAGGAGGGACGAGGATATGGGAGACGGAGCAGGCCCGGGGCGGCTGAGGTCCTCAGAACAGGCCAGACGCTCGTGGGGCATCGGTGCCCAGAGGCTGAACCTAAACTCACTGAAGAAGCGCACGTCTGCCGCCTGGGGAGGGGGTGTCTGCCTGAGCGGGACACGGGGTCCTGCACCGATGCAGCCAGGCCTCTCCCGTCCGTCCTCAGCCCGAGGGACCGAGAGGGCCGGACCTCTCCGCGGGCGTCGCCTGCATTCCGCTTGTGCTCAGATGCGATTTCATAGGATGCTTTTCCTCTTAATCAGCCTCCAGACTCAGCGGCTCTCAGGTAACAGGGGCTCGTGTTCCCCGGGTGTGCAATCCAGGGTCCACCCGGACCGCATTCTCATGCGGCAGCACTGAGCTGAAGCGCTGGGTGGACCCCGCTCCGGGGCGTCCGTCCACCTGTCCTGGGAGAAGTGGGGCTGGCCTCTAGCCAGTAGCCAAGGAACTCTCCAGAATGAGGAGCCTGACTGTGGCCTGAGCTGCCTGGCACTCGTCCTGGTCGCTGTCCAGGTCACTGAGCTGTAAGAGGTCATGCTGTCAACCCCAGGACCCTCGTCTCTGAAGTGAGACCTGGGCCCCTTCACTGCCCAGCTCAGGCCCATCTCCTCATCCACCTGTGCCCAGAAGCTTCTCTGCTCCCACAGGGGCCGCTGGGGGCTAGGGAGGAGAGGGCTGCGGGTGTGCTTGGGTGTCTGAGGAGTGGAGACCCTGTTTCTCCAGCAGCTATTCCTTCTGGGAGGGGCAGCTTATTCACCCCACCCCCTCCTCCTAAACAAGCTGATCTATGGCTGAACACCTGGGGGCCCTTCCCACCCACTCACCTGTCCTGTGGGACCAGCCCCAGGTGAGCGCTCCGCTCCGGGTCAGGTGGGGCCTTTCCCATGGCTCCTTGTCCCGGTGTCTGAAGACACTGTACACGGTACGCGGTGTAAGGAGGCATGCGGTGAAGGGTGGCCACAGCCTGCTAAGCGGCCTCACTCCTGAGCCAGGGGAACCTGCGGCTTCATCTTTTTGCTTGAGGCCATGCACATCTCCACTGGGTTGACCTCTCCATTCTCTAAGCCCCGCGAGGCCTGCTACCTGGCAGCCATGCCCTCCAGGCCACAGTGCACGTGGCAGCCTGTGAGGGAGTGTCCTGGGTGCGGGGTCTGCTCCGCCGCGACCCAGTGGAGAAGCACACACCCTTCTTCCCTTCCAGGCCTGGGTGAAGCCACCGTGAGGGCGCCTGCAGCACCGGGGCTGGGAGGCCGGAAGGTGTTTCTCAACAAGGAAAGAACAGATTCTGCCGAAAATGTACCTACCGAGATAATTCAATTTCATCTGTAAAAACGTGGCTTTCTTCAGAAATCACCAGTGATATGATACAGCTAATTAAGGCATGCATGGCGTTAACAGTTTCATTAGAGGAGATAATATTGCACAAGAAAAATAAGAAATCATTATGATGAATGTCTCAACATTACATTACATGTTAATGAAGTGTAAATGATCTAATTATTTTTGAAAGAATACAGATTCGATTAAACTGTCGGAATTAAATTGGAAAGGACAGCCTATTGTACTTTTTATGTACAGACAAGTTAACGTTAATTAGGCACAATCTACAGGAACAAATGAGGCCCGACCTTCGGTGAACAATCACGGATCCATTGCTCAAGGCAGGTTTCATAAAGAATGATATTAGGGAAAAATTGTAAGTCAATTAAATACAGTGCTGCAGCAGTGGGAGGGAAAACGAGGAGAAGTCTCAGCTTCCCCTTTCATTCTGACTGGGTTTGTAGCAGAACAACTCTGCCAGTTTCGCTCCACCACTCATCTCATAAATTCCGATTCTGCCGATCAGAGCCAGCAACTGAGTTTCATCATATCTCCCTGAAATGCTTGCCCAGAGGCGGCGTATCCTGGCTGGCAGCTTCCCGCCAAAGGCTCGGGCCTTCAAAGGTGACATTTTTGCCAACTGCCCCACTAGGGTCTCAGCGCAGGACGCGGGTGTGGTGCTGTCATTGTCACGATAACACATCACTGCTTGCAGCCGTTTCTTTTCTGGCTCACGGCTTGCTGAGCTGTGAGGTGACCATGTGAGTTCTCACCTCCATTGTCTGGTTCAAATCGATAGACTCAAAAAAAAAAAAAAAAAGAAAGAAAAAGAAAAAGGAAGAAGAAAGAAACCAAAGTAAAGCAAAAATCCGAAATCTGTGAAACTTCATCTATGCACTATCAACGGAAACCTCTCTTTTGGGAAAACAGTTTAAAGAACTGAACATTCTGCATCTAGAGTAACTTCCACCTTGTTTTACATTTTTGTAGATTCCAAATCTGAACCAAGATGAGTCCGTGTTCTTAATGGATGTGGCTGTTGGAAGCTAGAAGGGGTCCGGGTATTGGGACGGTTCTCGGACCTCAGTTTGTGCTGGCCGGCGTGATGCTCCAGACGCTGCAGCGGGCCATGGGGTGGCCAGCTGTGTCAGGGCGCTCCGGATACCACAGCTCGAGGCCGAGGCTGCCCCCAGGCCCACGAGGCAGGTTCCTCGGATCCTCCTGCCTAATATTCATGCTTCATTATGGAGTTGTCCTACTTTACTAAAACCCAACACACAAAAATATGATTAAAACCCTCCAGATGAGTTAAAGGATGATTATGTGCAAAGAGTGTTTCCTGCATCAAAGGATTTACTGCTGGGGTCCTGTTCATTCTTCCGGTTCATAAAAAATAGGGCACAGTTGGTGCCGTAGCCCACGACTGTATTCATTTCATAAAACAAGGCATGTGACCACTCCCTCCCCTGCCTTTCTGTCGGGAGGATCCACCGGGGGCGGGAAGGGAAGGTGGCCTGCTCTTTGGCTGTGCAGGAACAAGGCTATTCCTTTTTACACCCAGCTCAAAACTTTAAGGTAATTATTAATAATTAGAATTGAGTGAAAAACCCATACCAAGTGAGTTATTCAATGTAATTTGCCGTTAACCATAGTTTCCTTTCTGAAACCTCAGGAATCAGAACAAGAGAGTCATACAGTCTTTTTGTTTTAATTTCTGGCAGCTGAAGGGACTAAGATTTAGAAAAACCCTATAGAGGGAACCACATGCTTAAGCATTACCAAAAATAAAAAAAGCACACACATCAACAACAACAAAAAGTCATTTGTAAAGTGCATGGAATTGGGGTTTTAAAATATATTTGGACTCTGTTCAACAGAATGTTCACAGAGGTGCTCACAGTAAGCTGGGTTTTTGTTTTAAAAATTCTTAGTATATGCTGACAAAATTTCATCCTCGAGAATATTCCTGGGAGAAAGCTGCCAGGGCTGTGGGGCCTTTGGTTCCTGGGACACTGATGACCGCTGGGTCCCAGGTGATGACCGCTGGGTCCCAGGCGATGACCGCTGGGTCCCAGGCGATGACCGCTGGGTCCCAGGTGATGACTGCAGGTTGGCACCAGGTGAGGATGGCCCTGAAGAAGAGGCCATAGCAGCCGTGGTGCCTTTTGCTTGTGGTCACAGGGTCTGCAGCTGAGGGTCCAGGGCTTCAGCTGGGAACTCAGAGGGCGCAGAGGCTGGGGACCCAGGCGGCCCTGACACCACAAGCTGTGTGCCGAACTCATTTTCCTTCAACTGAATTCCTTTTCCTTCAATGTGAGTCCGTCTGTACGCTGCGCGGTCCATGAATCTGAGTCGGGAACCCATTGCGTCCCCTGTTTATTGGAGCCACCTGGAGCAGGAATTGCATCCTTTCCTTCTATTCTTTGTGGATTGTACTTAGAAAATTAAATTCCCTGCACAGGAATATCTGTGAAAGATTAGAAAATGCTAGAAATCATATTTAAAATGACTATCTTCTGAGAAAAGAACTATTTGAAGACGAAATATGCTTTGAAGCAGTAATTAGTGAACACTGGTTGGAGTATGTTACACAGTGACCATCTTTGCCTGTCTAGAGAGCATCATTCTAGAACCCTTATTTTAGAAATTGTATTAATTGAGCTTTGCAATCCAGGGTCATACCAATGGAAAACCCGCGGAAGTAACTACCAAGCTGGCGAATAAACAATGCAATAGGGCTTCCCTGGTGGCGCAGTGGTTGAGAGTCCACCTGCCGATGCAGGGGACACGGGTTCGTGCCCCGGTCCGGGAGGATCCCACATGCCGCGGAGCGGCTGGGCCCGTGAGCCATGGCCGCTGAGCCTGCGCGTCCGGAGCCTGTGCTCCGCAACGGGAGAGGCCACAACAGTGAGAGGCCCGCGTACCGCAAAACAAAAACAAAAACAAAACAAAACAAATGCAATAGAACTGCGTGTGCCAGGATAGATAATCTGTGTAGTAAAATGTAAAATACAGTATTTTGCCAGGAGCTAATAATGCATTGACAATTACTCTCTTGTTCCTCCCAGTGGATTCATAGTATAATCAATTTCAGGTAATGTTTATTAGGCTCATATCCTGTATATCAATGACTCAACTAGGTTTTGCAAATTTCTCACAGAGGAGAAAAATATAATATTCTATTCAATAGTATTCAAAACAGTAAAATTCTGTTTAACTGACTTTCAGAGGCAGTGGGGGTCTTGGGGATAAGAAATACATCTTTGCATCCTTACCTTGGGGTACCATGTCCCGCATCACAGAGATCCAGACCCTTTAATTACAAACACCAGATTGAGCCAGGAGGTTACTGCAGCATAATCCTCAGATGAACACGCTAATGTCAGTGTTACTGACATGGTCACTCGGAAACTAATTGTAGAACACAGTTAGGGTGTCAGACATATTGTGCACTAATGCTACACGATGAAAGATTAATAACAGCAAAAAAGAAAAAGAAAATCTGTTACCGCCAAACTTCACAACCAGGTTGCCAAGATGGGAGTGGGGGACCCCGCAGGAGGAAGGGGGCTTGCCAGGCAGAGATGGCTTACAAAGAGAAGCCGTAATTTGCTTTCCTGGTTTTTTCCTGCATTATAGACATGCTTTTTTGTTCTGTTTAAAGTGATTTTTCAATTTGATCTCAAGCCAGACTATATGTGACCTGATGAAGTCTCAGCCTTCCCGAGCCCGGATTTTAATCTCTTGTCTGGGGTAGTTAGCACAGCCCGCGTCTCATGCCTGGGCGCCGAGCGGACCAGCAGACTCTTCTGACCAGGGCTTTAAACAAGCCAATTAGGTGTCACCTGCTTGTGAACGTGGTGTCAAGGAGCAGGAAAAGCAGCAGCCCTGTCCCCAAACCCCATGGAGCCAGCAGGATCTCAGCCAAGCCAGCCCCCACCCTTCGCCTGTGACCTCGACCTTGCGGGCTGCGCCATTGGATTCTGCCCTCTGGGTGCAAACGGTCGGGAGCTGGAACTCAGCAGGTGCAAACAGTCAGATGTAGGCTTCCTGGAGCAGGGCTGGTGGAGAAATGATGCCGGACGTTTCCAGAGCAGACGCTGCGGAAGGGAGGCCTGGATCAGCTCAGCGATGGGAAGAGCACCTTCTAGACGCAGAGCTTGGCAGTAAAAGCCCCGTGAGCCCAGCTGTCGTGAGGGGTTCTGCTGCTTTAAAGGGTAGCTTAGATGGTAGCTGTTGACCCCTCTTGATGTCATGGTGGTTGCAGATGGATGCAGATGCAGGTATTCAATGGGGAAAATATTGCATCAACCTTGCAAACAACCTTAGGTCAACGTGGATAACAAGAAAGCCTCACAAGCTCTGGGCTGCCCCTCGAGCTCTTTCCCTTCCCCGGAAGCCTGTGTTTTGCCAGGGTGTCCTCCCTTATGGACAAACATGCAGTATCTTTATCTTTTCCAAGGTGTTTGCCAGGCTTTTCCTGCTTACCTCTACCTCCTAGGTCTCTCTTTTCTGGAATCAGGCAGGGTAGCATCTGGAAAGGACTCTTACTCAGAGCTCATCTGTTTTGTGCCAGATGAGGCAGACCGTTAGCCCCCGTAATTCAGGGGGATTGGCTGTAACTACTGAACATTGAGACAGGATGGCATATATGGACAGCCTATTCCTCTTTCCTCTCAGAAATCACACAGGATGTTGAGAAACAGAAATACAAGTGGCATCTTCTGTGAGATCAGAAGACACCTGCAACCCGAGGAATGACGGGTGAGGAAGGGCTGCCAAGTGTCATGAAGATAAAACTGGGTCCATGCATGGCGGCAGGTCTCAGGCAAGCCCAGCAGAGTTGAACCCACCTGGCAAGGTGTTGAGTTTGGAACAACAATAAGAAATAGGTGTAGGGGCTGCTGCTGACCTTCTCTGGACTAAGATGGGCTGGATGAGGTCTGGAAGGTGGGGGGGACAGGACTCATGCAAACCACACTGGCTGTAACTGTCTGCTGACGGAGTAGGTTAAGGGGGCTGCTCTGTATCCTGAGTAGCTCTTTAGCTGCCTATCTGTGAGAAGTGAGAGCCAAAATAACACACTCACAGACACATAGCCTTATTGCATAAGAATTTCTGTTACTCTGCAACACAGCCCTTGTCTTTCCTCTGCACAAATTTTCTGAAAATATTTGGTATAAAAAGACAGAGGTAGCACTGGTTATATTTTAAAAAGACTATAAAAAGGAAAAAATAGAAAAAATGGCAAGTGAAGAATATTCATCAGAAAATAGTTTCATAATTGGTCTTGGCAATGATTTTTTGGGTATGACACCAAAAGCACAGACAACAAAGGCAAAAATAAACAAGAGGGATTGCATCAAACTAACAAGCTCTGCACAGCAAAAGAAACAATCACTGGAATGGGAGAAAGTATTTGCAAACCATATATCTGATAAGGGGTTAATATCGGAAATATATAAGGAATTCATACAACTCAATAACAACAAACAAACAAACAACCTCTCCAAACATAACAAAATAACCCAACTGAGAAACAGACAAAAGACCTTAATAAACTTTCTCCAGAGAAGATATACAAATGGCCAATAGGTACATGAAAAGGGACTTAACATCTCTGATCATCGAGGAAATGCAAATCAAAACCACAAAGAGATACTACCTCACACCCATTAGAATATATATATATATATATATATATATATATATATAAAGAAACAGTTCAGATTATATACTCTGGTCATAATGCAATAAAGCTAGAAATTAATCACAAAATCATAACATATTATCCACAAAAATCATAAGATAAGATAAACAGACAAAAATCTCACTACCAAGAAAATTAAGATTAAAAAACAATTAAAAATAATTAAAAACAACTCAGGTAAAAAAGGGAATAAAAACTGAAATCTCAGAATCTCTCAGAAATAATGATTATAAAAATGATATGTTAGAACTGATGGGATATAGCTACAGCAGTGCTCAGAGGAAAATTCATAATCTTAAATAATTATACCATACAAATAAATAAGAAAGATTAAAGTAAATTAAGTACTCAACATAAAATTTAGAAAAATTAGCACCTATGTAAATGTTAGGAAAGCAAAAGGAATAAATTAAAGATAACGGTAGTGATCAATAAATTTTAAACCAGAAAATCAGTAAATATTTTCAAAGGTTGCTCTTTTGGAGAAAAAGTAAAAATGGTAAAAATGACTTATAATCTCTTCCCATCACCCTCACCAGCCCTGCTCCAGGAGAAGATGGACATATGGCTCGTAGAGAAAAGACGCAAAGACTCAGAATTCAACTGCTCAACTCCATGCAAATCAGTTTGACAGCTTGAATGAAATGTATGAACTTTCCAGAAATATGAATTACCAACACTGAGTCTAGAAGGTATAGAAAATATAAATGGACCAATTGATAGAGAAAACAGAGAGAAACAGAACAAATATGCCAGACCTGGTTTCACAGGAAATTCTCTTAAACCTTTAATGAATAGATGTTGGCAACACTACTTGGTTGTGTCATAGTGTGGGAACACAAGGTATACTCTCAGATTCTTCTCATGGATTAAAAATTGATAGCAAGGGGCTTCCCTGGTGGTGCAGTGGTTAAGAATCCGCCTGCCAATGCAGGGGACACGGGTTCGAGCCCTATTTCAGGAAGATCCCATATGCCGCGGAGCAACTAAGCCCGTGTGTCACAACCACGTGTGCCTAGAGCCCGTGCTCCGCAACAAGAGAAGCCACCGCAGTGAGAAGCCCGCGCACTGCAATGAAGAGTAGCCCCCACTCACCGCAACTAGAGAAAGCCTGGGCCCAGCAATCAGGACCTAACACAGCCAAAATAAATAAATTAAATAAATAAATTAAAAAGAAATTGATAGCAGAATCAGACAAAAATAGCAGAATAAAAGAAACCAGATCAAGTCTCACTTATAAAAAGCAACAAATATTCTCAACGAAATATTAGAAAACAGAGTCTAGCAGCAGATTAAAAAATAATGTAACTTAACCGATGGAGATTTATTTCAGGAATCCAAAAATTCAACATGAGGGGCTCCATATTAACATATTTTTAACATTATTCACTACATTAATAAAAATCTCCGTAGGTGTTAAAAAAGCACTTGTTAATACATCTTTATAATATATATAACATCTACATAATACATACCAACTTCCATACATGATTTAAAGCAGATGATTCTATATCTCTTTTATTGTGGGATCGGATACGTATTTCGTTAGTGTGGGAACATAGGTTTTAAGTATGTGGCTCTGTGTGTAACGGGGAAACACGGGAAGCTTTCCCATTAAGGCAGGAACAAAGTGAGCCTGGGAAAGCAATTATCATCACTATTATTTAATACTCTGCTGGAGGCGTCAGCTAATACAATTAAATGAGACGAGGAGACGAGTTCTGAAAATCTCAAAGAGTTAAAATTATCACCATTTTCACAAATACGATTGTTTACTTGATAAATCCAAGAAAATAGATTGAAAGATCATTGCAAATAAGAGAATTTTGTGAGGTGGTTAGGAATAAAATATATAGAAATTAATGCCGCTCGTATATACCAAGAACGCCCAGTTAGAATTATTGGAGGAAAGAGCCCATTTGAAGTTGCAACCATTAACATAAAAATACCAAGAGATGAACTTTAAAAATAAACTTTAAAAAAACCCTCAAAGTCTATATGTTTAAACATTTAAAACATAGTGTGGAATACAAAAGAAGAATCGAACAATGGAAAAGCATCTCTACTTGGGAAGAGTCATCGTAAGGAATTACCTCTTCCTAAACTATCCTACAAATTTAATGCAATCTTAGTAACAATCCCAACAGAACACACTGGGCAATTCCAAAATTATATTGAAAAATTAGCAGGGATACATGAAAAAATAAGTGCAATCTAGCACTGCTGGGTTTTCAATTTTACTGTTAGGTGGTGCTTGAATGATACTGGATAGTTAGGTGTTGTCAGTGGTATAGAAGAGAGCGTCCAGAAATAGTCTCAAGTCCACACTGCAATTTATTACATGATAAAGACAGAGAACTCAATAAGAGATATTGGGACACTGGACAGCACTCCTTTAAAAATAAATTAATAAAATGGGACTCATACTTCATACCTCCCGCCAAAATAAATATCAAATGAACCAAAGATTTAAATTATAAATATAAAACTGTAAAAGTATTTAACATAAACTTTGTATTTTTCTCTCTGAATCTTGGGATGGGGAGGGTCTTTCTAAGTATGAAACCAAACCTGGAAGATATAAAAAAATAGATTAAGTAATTCGACTACATTAAAATCAAACATTTTTAATGACAAATATAACACACAACAAAATCACAGGACAAATGACAAATTAGGGAAAATATTTGTAATTCACATCACAGACACAAGGCTCATTTTCCTAGCAGGTGAAGATCACCTACAAATAAACAAACAAACAAAAAAGAACAACCCAGTAGAAAAATGTATATGAAAGGTTTATATATAAGGAAATACAAATGGATCTTAGACTCAACCTCACTCATAACTAGAGAAATGCATTAAAACTACAGAGATTTTTCTCACCTATTAGATATGCAAAGACCAAAAATAATGGTAACATAATGGTTTGGCAAAAGAGTGTAGAGAAACAGGTGGGTTAATTCATTGTTGGTAATAATATAAATTGGTCCACTGTCTATCAGTAGCGATTTGGTAATGTCTAATGAGATTACAAATTTGCATGTACGTTGCATATACTTTGACCCATTGACTACATCATTTCAACATGTGTGAAATGGTGTACGTGGATATTCATTGTGTCATTTTTCATAGAAAAAGATGAAAACAGTAAAATTGTCCATGAAGAGGAGGCTTGAGAAATAATTCATAGTCCATCCATTTTTTGGAATACCCTCTCCAGGTGCTAAAAAAAATCTCAATCAGCTCTACGTGCCCTCGCAGGGGAAGATCGCCAAGAAAACAAAAGCGCCAAAATACACGTGGCGCGCTGTGTTAACTATTTCAGGAGAAAAACCCTTCTACGCGTATTCTTGGGAGTATTATTCTCCATAAACTGGCCGTGGTGGCTTCTTCCAGCGAGGGGGCTGGGTGGGGAGAAGATTTACTTTCTGTACAGACCTGGTGGTATCATTTGACACTGTGAGCTTGTCAGTCCCGGGCAATAAACATAAGTAATAACTGGGTTGTGTGGAGCTCAGTGGACAATTCTGCTCACTTCGGGGGCACTTAGTGGTTCCTGCTGTGCTTTCTCTGTGAATATTTGCTTGAAGGTGATGATGTTTGAGGCTGAAAGCAGATCTCTTAAGAGCCCTCTTTATTTTTATTTTTTTAGTTAGAAATATTTTGTTTTATTTAATTAATTTATTTATAAGAGCCCTCTTTAAAAGTTCCTTAAGCCAGCTGAGAAGAATGTGGACGTCTGTCAGGCATAATAGTTTCCCACAATGCACATGTCGCTAATAGCTGATTCATAGCTGTCGCCATCCTAGGGAGGTCTGAGTCCTGGCTGTGAGCTACTGAGTAACCTGCCACTATCACAAAGGGTTTTCCCAAGTGGTCTTAGAAACAACGGACTTTCAGCTCAGGGTTCTGTTACTTCCTTTTGTAAAGAAACGCGTAGGGTCGCTTGTCATCTGGCACGTTCTTCTGGGTGGCGGTCCCTTGCAGGCCACAGCCCATCAGCTCTCACCATCACCTCCACACCTTCAGCCGTAGGGGAGCTGCACGTCGTGAGGTCTGAATAGTCTCATGACGTCTCCCTGAAAGTGAGGAGTGATTTCCCCATAAAGACAACTTTCAGAGGCGGATTCTGTTGATGTCTTGCTGTTGGTGTGGTTGAGAAGCAGGTCCACCTGGAGGTCTGTGATGCTGGTCATAGACTTTGATCAGTTTTGCAAGGTGGCTGGATGCGCTCACACCCAGACCTCTGGTGGAGCTGACGACACTGGGTCCCTTAGAGGCAGGGGCTCAGCCACGGGCACTGCTTGTTGTTGGCGCCAAGAGGAGGAGCCATTTGTATTGAGCGAAAAGCGAGAAAAAGAAACGATGGTTGATACTTATTGAGTTCATACTGTGTGCCACACAGCGTCTCAGCAGTTTATCTCATTCAGCTTTCACAACAAGTCACGTTTTACCGATGAAGACGCCGAGGCCTAGAGGGGTTGACAGTATGTGCAGACCCAGGTTAACATGAGTGAGAGCTGGATTCAAACCCAGAGCCACAGTCCTAACTGCCGGGGCCTCGGCCTCCAGCCGGGGTGAGTGTCTTTCACGCCCCTCACACGTGGGTCAAATGCCCAATAGGGGTATGGTCTCTGCCCTCGGAGGACAGGTGTGGTGTCCACGGCCTTACCTAAGTGTCAGGATTGGCACCCATGCTCCAGAGATGCCCCCCCCCCCCGCAAGATGTAACTGTTCAGAGACGACTTTGATGAGATGCTGCTTCTCTGCTGGGCAGTCCGCGTCTGGCTGCCAGGGGGACCTGTGCGGTGGTCACGTCGCGACAGAGCGGCACCGCCTATTCCTTTGGAACAGGGTCCTCCAGGTTCGTTCCAGAGCCCTGGGTTTGTCGGCAGTGCCCACGGATGGCCTCCGAGGTGGGGCAGGTGAGCGGCGGGGGGCAGAGCAAGGAAGACCCCACGTCTTCCCCCATTTCAGCCAGGTCAGCGGCACTGGAGCTATTTTATGTATTAGAGCTCTGTTCAACTTTTCTTTAGGAAAAAAATATTCTTTTTAACCAAAGTTCCAAAGTAATTTTGGGACCCACTGCCTTAGAGAGACGGGTTTTCACAGCAGGCTCCCCGGGTCCTGGTCAAAGGCTCGGGAAAGCCGGTGGCAAGTGATGTCGAGGGGCATGCTGTGGTCGGCGGGTCGAAGGGACGAGGCTCCCCGCTGAGGCCCGGAGCCGGGGACGGGGTCGTGGAGGTGGGTGGGACGGGGGCCTGCCATGCTGCAGAGGAGCTGTGGCTGGAGCAGCCCTGCCTCTCTCGGGGCGCTGCAGCGGAGGCATCGCCGCATCGCTCGTGGCGGATGGACATGTCCACGTTCCAATCCCTGCGGCCGTGGCTGTGTCACCGCACGTGTTGGAGATGGAGGATGACCCTGGGCCGTCCAGGCAGGAGCAGTGTCATCACAAGGGTCATCACGGGGGGGAGGGAGCAGGGTCGCCAGGGTGCAGGCCCAGGAGCCACGGAACCGGCCCTGGAAGCCGGGAAGGGAGCAGAGCCTCTGCAAGGAGCTGTCCCGCGGCCGCCTTGGATCCGGCCCAGTGGGCCTGGCTTGGACTCGGCCTCCGGGCCTCTAAGAGGATGTGTGTGTGGTTCTCAGCCTTTTGCTGGGTCAGTTATTGCAGCAGGAGTGGGAAAGTAACCGACGCCTCAGGGCCGAACACGACCCTTGGTTCTGGGGGGCGACCCGTCCCCCCAGGGTGCACGCTGACGCCCTTCAGGCGGGATCCCGGGGCTTGGGGGGTCGGGGAGCGCAGGGCTGCGGCTGCCCAGTTCTGTCCCGACTGTGATGCTCAGAAGCTTTGGTGAAGAGGCCTCAGACCGCTGCCAGGTTCTGCTGATCATCGACTCGCTCGGAGCGCTCGCGGGAAGGAGAGACACGCTGCTGCGTCCGCGCCAGGGCTGAGTCCTCGGAACGTGATACAGGCTTTGACTTTGCTGTCCTCTGCGTGGCTGAGGTGGTGGGTGGCCTTCAGGTGGCGGGCAGCCAGTTTCCCCCGTCCTGCTGACCGTCCACACCAGGGCCCGCGCCCGCGGCAGCACCTCTCTCTCCTCAAGGACAGAGATGCTCTTCCCCAGGTGAGGGACCCTGCCTGGCACCCACGGCGGGAACCCTCTGACTACCACACTGCGGTCCGTGTGAGGGGTGAGGGTGAGGGTCTTCCGTCTGCGAGATGCTGATGCCTGAGGGGCGGTGTGATGTCAGTGACGCTTGGGTGACGCGGGCAGTGAGTGGCCTTGTCACGGGGAGGGTCCGTGCTCCTGGCTCTCACGTGCGCTTCTGAGACACACAGAAACGCGAGCAGCAGATGCCCAGGACTGAAGCTAAGGGCTTCAGATTCCTCAGTGTGGACAGAAAGGCCACTTGGGGCACCAAGTGTTTTGCTAGATGCTAGGAAGGAGGAGAAATGGTTCTTGAAAGTGGATTTGAATTTCTTTCCCTCGTTAAGGTTTTCCTACAGAATCCGACCCGTGGAACAGAAAAATGGATTTTGTGGGTTGACATCTCAGACCTTTGCAGCATTTGCGGTACGGTTATCCCCCTCTTCTTTCTGGCCTTTCAGCCCTCCACGCAGCTGGAGGCCACCTGGGCTTCTGCGGGGCTGTTCTGTGGACTCAGATGAAGGTGAGGGAGGGGTTCGCCTGCTCAGGGCTGGTTCGTATGAGACTCAGGAGCACGTGGACTTGAATACGGTGCAAATAGCAGCCCCGCCCACACCCCAAAGCCTCACCTCCAGGAGGAGACGCCCGGCAGGCACCGCTGATTTTACCTTCTTAGTTTCTCACTGACATTCCCAGAGGACAGTGACCTTGGCCTCTGTTTTGGAGGTGTTGGTGCCACGCGTGCAGTAAACCAGCACAAGACGCATTGTCACATCCTTTACGGTGACTCTGGCCAAGCCCTTTGCTCCTTCACAGCAGACAACTTTACCTTTCAGGCGTGGAAGCTGTCCCCTCACTGCAGTCCCAGATGGGACGGTGGTTTTCCTTTCCGTCGTCTGTGTGAGGGGAGCCGCTTTATCATGCCGTCTTCGGGACCATCCCCAGAGACCCCAGTGTGGATCCCAGGTATCGTATCTGCCTTTCTGGGGCTGGTAACGGGAGACGTCTGGACAGCTTCCAGGGCAGGACCCCGCTGAGTCCAGAGCTGGCCATTTTCTGGGGAGGCTCCGGCGCCTTTAACACAAGCCCACGAAGCGCCCCACGTTGTGCCCCGCTTTATCTGACTGGCACGTCTCCTCACTACGGGACAGTGGCTTGTGGGAGGTGTGGAGACGGGCCTCTTCTGGGTGACCCCAGGGGGACCGAATCGCCGAAGTACGTGGTGACAAGCTTGGAAGACCTTGAGGTCAAACCCCAAATCTACCCCTTTGGAGACCTCGGCCAGGATCTCTGGTCCAGGTCCGACGGGTGGGTGGGGGCCTTTCAGAGTGTGGAAGAGGGGTCAGTGAGACGGGGGTTTGTGAGCCATGAGCTGCTCTTTGCCAAATTGCAAAGTATTGTTATTATCACTGCTGTGGTTGTCACTGCAATTATTTTGTCCGAGTCCTTTGACATGATTCACTCGTGTAACGTGGCATCACACCTAGGCCTGTCGTGATGTTCACTTGGACTTTCTTCTCCTGGTCTGGGAGGCAGAGATCAGCCCATCCAGCTCTGTTCTGAGCTCACGCTGTGACCGCTGGCAAAGCACTTGAGTTCTCATTTGTGACGTGAGTTTTGACAAGAGTATCGTCAGTATTCTCACCAGAGCTGTGTTTTCAACGACCCTGTAGGTGCTGAAGTTCAGGGACAGATGCAGAACTGAGCCGACAGCCCAGACCCACAAAGTACTACCCTGTGACCCCGGACAAGCCGTCCTGTGGCGGTGGTGTGCTGGGGCCAAGGGCTTCATGGGCTCCTGAGAGCTCACCGTAAAGTGTTCAGACTGAGACCCCGGAGAGCAAGGTGGGCACCCTGGGACCAGAGGCACAGAGGACGTAGGCTCCTCTGGGTGGCTGAGGAACAGGTCGCGTGTGACGGCAGGTGCCCCCGAAGTCTGTAAATGTATAATATGTGGTTGTTCACGCACACACTGTGTGATACTGCAGTTACGTGTAATTTTTAATTAAGTTGTATTGGAGTACAGTTGCTTTACAATGTTGTGTTGGTTTCTGCTGTACAGCAAGGTGAATCAGCTATACATACACATGTATCCGGTCTGTTTTAGATCTCCTTCCCATTTAGGTCAGTTCCCTGTGCTCTACGGTAGGTCCTTGTTGGTTATCTATTGTATATAGTCGTGTGTATGTGTTACTCCCAATCTCCCAATTCATGCCACCCCCCAGTTACATGCAATTTTATACACACATGTATTTTTGCCCCTAAGGACTCCCCTGTGACAGGGGCACTGTAAATGGCTCGCACCTGGGGAGGCTGGTCCTGGGCTGGTCTCTCTCCTGCGGCCCCGGGAGCTACACCAGCCTGAGCGTCTCCACTCTCCCCTGCAAGAGAGCTTCAGCTCGAAGACGCTGTCAGTCTTTGATGCACAGTTGCCCCCACGCTCGAGCCTCAAATAAGGCAGCGAGGCTTTACGTTCGGGTGATCGGACCCTGGGCGCGGCGCGGTCCTGCCTTCTCTGCGTCCAGCTGGTGTTACCTGCCAGTGAAGGAGGTGAACTGGAGTCTTCCTCTCAGTTTGGCTGATGAAAATATCCTGAGGCTGTAAGGAAATGCTCCAGGGCAGGGCCTGCGAGAATCGGGTGATCACCGGCCCCCTGCTCCCAGGGGTGGAGCTTGGCTGCCCTTCTTGGTTGTGTCCTCAGAAAGACTTTTATTTGGGGAATAAAGGGTCTGAGGTCTTTGTATGACAATTTCTAGCTGAGGCTGGCCTGGTGAATGGGATCAGGGAGCTGGGATTCAGGGCGGCATGAACTCGAGTGGGTCTGAGTGAACCAGACTCCTTTGGGCAGGGTCTCGCTGTGCGTCCAGGTTAGAGGCGGGTCCCACTTAGGTGTGGAGGGAAGACCCCCACCTGCTATCAGGGACCCTGCGTGGGATTCACCGCCCTGACCTTGGAAGGGGCCTGGCCCTCAGGGAGCCGGGTTTCCTTACCCGTCACTCGCCAAGGGGAGGTCGGGCTGTGAGGTTTGGTCCTGAGCCTGGGATGCTGTGTGTGCCCTGGACTGGGAGCACAGTCTCCCGCTCTGATGGTAAGAATGTGTCTCCTGGATGGACACGCTCAGTAACAGCGACACACCACGCTGCTGGTCCGTCTCAGTGTGCAGCTCACGCGCTGTGGGCCGGCAACTGAATCAGACGCTGTGGAGCCGGTCAGGCCGTGGGCTGCAGGGAGCCCAGGGCTAAGGTCTCGAGCCCTCGCTAAGCCGTAATTTTATGTAGCATCACGGAGTCCTAAGAGAGACAGGAGGCCTTTCCCCATTGTGAAGGTGAGGACTGAGGCCCAGAGAGGTCGAGCGGAGCGAGGGGTGGGCAGGAAGGGTCTCCCGAGGGAGGGGACGTGTGGGGCTGGGAACACATTTGCATCCCTGAGGGAACCGGCAGCCTGCTTGTGAGTTAAGGCTGGACCACTGGGATGGAGTGTGAAGGGGGTGGAGTGGATGCAGGGGGGCAGTTAGGAGATTGAGGCAAAAACTCCCATTTCCGGGGGCACGATATTCAGTATCCTGCACACCAAGCGTTCCTGGTCAGACCCTACGCGGAGCACAGCGTGTTGCATATTTAACTCCCTGTGTATAAAGCCCATAAAAGTGCCCAGTTCTGCGTACCACCGAAGTGCCGTCCCTGCTCCGATGGAAGCGGGTAGAGCAGGCGTCCCTCTCAGCCCTGACACCACAGCACGTGGACTGGACCTTCTGGCTTAGCCCCGGACCTTGGTGTTCCTCCTTTAGCAATAGCATCGATGAAAAGAGCTCAGAACACCTTAGATCTTTTGAAAAATTTCATCAAGAGTATTGCATCTGCATCTAAGAAAAAAAAAAGGCTCTGGGCTTCCCTAGTGGCGCAGTGGTTGAGAGTCCGCCTGCCGATGCAGGGGACACGGGTTCGTGCCCCGGTCCGGGAGGATCCCACATGCCGCGGAGCGGCTAGGCCCGTGAGCCATGGCCGCTGAGCCTGCACGTCCGGAGCCTGTGCTCCGCAACGGGAGAGGCCACAATAGTGAGAGGTCCGCGTACCGCAAAAAAAAAAAAAAAGTTTTGGGGATGGAAGGTGGTGACGGCTGCACGACAAGGCTGAACTGTATGCTTAAAAATGGTTAAAATGGTAAATTTTGTCATGTATATTTTTCTATGATTAAAAATAAAGGGAAAAAGCAACAAACAGAAACCACATCCTGGGCTGCCCTCCTAAAATAATTGAATTGTAAATAGCATTTAATGGCAGATCCTTATAACTACAGAATTTGGGGTGTGGAGGTGTCCCGGCCGGTGGTCTACACACACTGCACTCACGGTCCGTTTTCTGCTGTCTGTACTGGGATGTGCAGCCTGGCTGATGAGACCAGAGTTTTCCTGGACCAGCTCTAACTGGCCTTCACCATTTGCCAAAAAGAAAAAAAAAAAGCTGCACTTAAAGACCTCTTGTAGGTGTTTTGCTAGAATGGACAATTTCAGGAAGCGTGGTGACAGCGTGTAGAAAAGGTCCAAGTCTTTGCTGGATTTATGGGGTGAGGAGAGGGCGCTGCGGTGGATGTGGCAGAATGAGGAGTTGATCGCCGTGGCCTCAGGGTAGGACTGCTCTCAAGGTGCCTGTTTTGTGGCCTCTGCAGAATGTCTCCACAGTGTCCCTCAACCGGCCAGAGCTGCCTTATGAATGGGGTGTGGGTGGAATGCAAGAGAGACAACAGCCTACACGGCCACGCATAGGGGTCGTGTGCTTTTCTGTAGGGCCGTCTTAGGAATTTTCATTTTTAAAAAAGCTCGGTTTTCTGGTGATTCTCAGGGAAACCACAGTTGCGTTATGCGTGTCCTAAGCTAGCCATCTCGCCGTGCAAAGACCTCATCAATGAAGAAACAGATTCCTTTCCCGGGATGACTTATCACGCTGTAATCTGATAACCACAGTGGCAGTAGGTCAAACCGTCGGCCAGGACAAAGTACCAGAGAGGCTGGATTGGGCACTGATCGTCAGGGAACGTGCGGCTGGTTTCCTAGGAACTTCCCACCCTGGGGGCTGGGGGCTCATTGCAAATTCGGTCTAGTGTTAGAAATATAATTCCATAGGCCGGTGGAGCTCAAAGGCACCCCAAGCAAGAATTAGTCTGGATGGAGAAAGCAAAAGGGGGCGTGGGGAAAGTGGCGTTGCCGTCTTGGGGAGAGGGTGGATGCCCGTGCTCCTGCATCCCCTTCCTGAGAAGGCACCTGCCTGGTCCTGGAGGAGCCGAGGGCCTGCTCTTGGATTTGTGTCCCCACAGTGCACTTGCAGAGAGTATAATAATCAAGAGCTAGAGGTCCTTCTTGGCAGGGGGAGGGGGGGGCGGGGCATCATTGTGATGCTAAAACTGATTAAATAAAATTAAAAAATGCTTTCCTGGTCTTACCTTGGTCACGTGCTCGCCGTGCCAGGTAAACACAGGAGCTGTGCTTGTTAAACAAACTTTAGCAAAGACCACATTGAAGCAACGTGAAGCAGCTGCAGAGGGCATGAAACCCCTCCGGGCCCTCTCCTCGGCCTGGAGCCAGCGGCCCAGCAGCCTTCACCCCTGCGCTGCCTGGACCTTCGGTGTGTCTGCGGCTTCACCCACCCAGCCTGAGGCTTACTTTCCTCCCCTCTGGCTGGAGAGGCTGGAGTACACGTTTTTCCCCCCCATCCCCGAGGAGTGTCGTGAGACCTGTTAGCAACTTTTGTCCTGCTCCTTTTTTTAAGAACAGCTTCAGAGACGTAATTCACATGCCACACGATTCACCCATTTGAAGTGTATGATTCAATGCCCAGCTCTAGTTGGTTCCTCTCTCTTCTTTTTCTAGTTTCCTTTGGACCAAACAGGTAATTTTTAATCATTCTACTTTATCTCCTTTTAGCTAATCAGCTATAACTTTATTTTTGCTTATTTTAGTATTAGCTTTTGGGTTTATGACATACGTATTTAACTCACTACACTCTGCCTTGAAGTCCTATTACCTCACAAGAGGCATAAGATAAACTACCCGTAAAGCTGTGAGCCTGCAGACAGCGTGCTGTTCTCAGACGCTTTACTTTTTTAAAAAATAAATTTATTTATTTTATTTATTTATTTTTAGCTGCACTGGGTCTTCCTTGCTGCGCGCAGGCTTTCTCTAGCTGCGGCGAGCGGGGGCTACTCTTTTTGCGGTGCGTGGGCTTCTCGTTGCGGTGGCTTCTCTTGTTGCGGAGCACGGGCTCTAGGCGCGTGGGCTCAGTAGTTGTGGCTTGCGGCCTTAGTTGCTCCGTGGCATGTGGGATCTTCCCGGACCAGGGATCGAACCCGTGTCCCCTGCATTGGCAGGCGGATTCTCAACCACTGCGCCACCAGGGAAGCTCTCAGAAGCTTTACTTTTATAAACCCACAGTAGGTTCTGAAGGGTCGTCTCTGTAGATCTCTCACTCCCTCTCGCTTCCTCCCTCCGCTGCCCCGTTTCTTATTCATTTTGATGGCTGCATAGTTCACCTCCTGGAAAACTGTGATCTGTCCCTCTACCAAAGGACATTGGACGGTTTCTAGTTTTTCATTCTCTGTAACAGTTGTGCACAGAATACTCTTTACATGACTCCCCATGCGCCTGTGTGAGACATTCTCCAGGGTCAACAGTTAAAAGTAGAATTGCTGGGTGTTACATATGCACATTTTCAACCTAACTATATGGAAATGCTGTGACCAGGCTGCTTCTTCCTCTTTCCCAGAACAGGGTGGGCCTGTGGAGGGCGATGTCTGAATTGTTTTTCTCTCATACGCGTCTCCTTTTTTCTCCCCCAAACTGGACCCAAAGAATTATAAACAAATGGTGGTATCCACTCCTGTAGATCTAAGGTTGTTAATCATGAAATAATCAATATAAAACAGGGACTGGAGAAGCAGCTATTTCCTGGACAACATCTAGGAAATGACCAACCTCTCTCTGGACATTTATTGTTGGGCTGTAAGAACAAGTTTTTCAATGAATCAACCTCGTTTCTTAGAAGTGGTTCTGTTTGGAATGTTTGTGCTTTTCCCAATTAAATCCTGAGGGTAGCAGGAAGGTGTTTGCACACGGGTAGAGGGTCTTGGTGCCTGGCCCTGGGGATGTTGTGTTTCTCAGCAAGGTCACTACAGAACCACAGCTGGGGTGACTTCTCGGTCGCCCAGCTTCTTGGTTAATGTGGGATTCTCTGAGAGTTGAATTGACCAGGAGCTGTTCTGCATCTTTCGTTAAAGCTCCACAGAGGAGCAGCGTGGCTGTGCTGTGAGCGTGAGCACAGTGCTGCGTGCAGGCCGCTACCTGAACTGTGGACACAGGTGAGCAGCGTGGCTGTGCTGTGAGCGTGAGCACGGTGCTGCGTGCAGGCCGCTACCTGAACTGTGGAAAGATCGTGAGTCTGGTGGCCGAGACCAAAGCCACCCTCTCAGATGGTAGCTTGAGGCATGGAGGTCTTCCTTTCCCCACTTTGGCCTGGAGCATCGGACCCCAGTGTCCCCTGAACACAGCTTGCTGTGCACACGGGCCTGATCTGGGGCTCGACCCTGAGCAGGTTCCCCGTGGACCTGCCCCAGGGGCGCCCACCCCTAGTCCGCACCGTCCATCACCACTGTGTTTTCCCCTCACCTCTCCCACCCAGGCCCCGAACTTCCCTCCCACTGCACTGCCCGCTGGCTGCCTGTGACGTGGGTGTGCAGCCCCAGCTCCATCCGCCACCCGCCCTCCCGCCCTCCCGCCCTCCGTCCACCCATCTGTCCACTGGCGGATGCTTACCGAGCTCCTTGGAGGGGCCAGGTCCTTGGTGTTGAGGATTTAGCAGTGAACGGAGTATGTCCCGACCTTCTTGGAACGTGTGTTCCCACAGGGAAGAGAAGCTGCCCGTGACCAGACCAAGGAACGCACGGCAGGACCGTGTTGATGAGCGTGAGAGACACAGGCGGTCTGTGCGGGAGAGATGTGTGGGGTTGGGATGTGGTCAGCAGGGCTCTGTGACATTCCAGGCAGGAGGGAGTGAACCGCCGGGGAATCGGGGGCACCTGGGCGGGGCGGGGGAGCAGGTGCAGACACGGGGTGGGGGAACGTGATTGGTGAGTCTGGGGAACCACAGAGCAGGAAGGGAGGCACTGAGGTCGGGGAGGGTGGAGACGGGGTAGCTGGGGGTCTGGCTGCGGAGCAGGGAGACCTGATAGTCGAGACGCCGTGTGGAGCAAGGTCAAGCAGCGTCTGGAATATTTAGGAGAGGGGGGTGGCTGCGGCCAGGCGGTACTGGAGGGGTGGGTGAGGGGTGGTCCTAGCCTGATGTGATCTGGAGACAAACAGCACGGGATCTGCCGTGCAGCCTGAGAGGAGAACTGAGGCGCATCGTCAGGTTTTGGGTCAGAACAGGAAGAGGGGATTTGCTGCTTATGAGCTGGGCGTGGCCGGGGAGAAGGGATGGGCGGGGGGTGGGGTGGGGCGTGTCAGACCTGATGGGGCAGGTGAGGCTGGAGTGTAGGGGAGAGATGGGGGCTGGAGACATGATCTTGGGACAGTTACGACCACAGGCGCAGGTGAGGCCACTTGGGAAGCACGGAAGTGGGGGTGGGCGGTCTGGAGGTGGCTGGGCTGTCAGGGAACCCGTCGAAGGACAGCCACAGCCTGTGAGATTTGTGAAGCATGGACTCAGGCCCCTGACAGCCATTGCAAAGCCGAGTGGGGCTCCTGTTGCTGTGAGGTAGGCCGGGGAGGGGTGCGGGTGGGTGGTAAGACTCAGCAGTCCTGGGAGCGAGATAGACCCGTCCCTGCTTCTTTAAAGAACCTCAGTCTCCAGGCTTGGAGGGACCCTGGAAGCCACCTGCTGTTCACCCCGTCTGGAGGGGGCAGCGCTCACCGGGGCACAGACTGACCCAGGCCAGTCCCAGTGCTGCTGGGAGCTCATACCCGGGGATATGGGGTCAGTGCTGGGACCTCACAGGTCCCAGGGACCCAGGATGCTGGGTCAAGGATGATGGCCCCATGAGGTTCAGCATGATGACCGAAGACCCCACTTTCTTTCGGCCTGTCCTCAGCAGATGAGGAACTGTGGCTTGCCACCTGTGCTGCCACACGGCCACCGCCTCAGTGGCCAGTGGCCCCGGGTGAGGACCAGGCCAGTTCCCGTGTTCCCATGAGGCTCCCTCCCCTGAACCTTCCAGGCCGCTGCACCACGCGTGGTTTCTTGTTCCAGTGAGCGGACTGAGCACACTTCTCAGGCGGAAAATAGTTATTGATGGGCTCTTTATCACTGATGTCACCTGAATAAAAACGATTTTCCAGGACTCAAGTTGGCTAAAATACAGGTGTCAAGACAGAAGCCAATGATTCAGGGTAAGATGCTGATAGCCCCACATGACGCTCTCCGTCCTGAGGAGAAGCCCCGCTCGGCTGGGCGCCCACCAGTCACCTGTCACCCAGCACGGGGGATCCTGTGATGCCACAGGGTCACGGGATCATTTGGGACATCTGTGTTTATCAGAACTGAAAATTGTAGGCATAATACTGATAAATTTCCGTTCCCTCCTCTCTGAGAGGGGGTGGATGGCGTGAGGCAGTCAGGGCAGTGAGGATTGTTATGGAGTGAACATCTGTGTTCCCCCAGATCCCTGTGCTGAAATCCTACCCCTGAGGTGATGGTGTCAGGAGGTGGGCCCTTTGGGAGGTGATGGATCATGAGGGTGGGGCCCTCACAAATGGGATTTGTGCCCTGATAACAGAGACCCCAGAGAGCACCTGCCCTTTTCCACACGAGGACACAGAAAGGAGACGCCACCCAGGGTGCAGGAAGGGTCCCCACCAGACACGGAATCTGCCGGCACCCCGATCTCAGACTCCCAGCCTCCAGAACTGGGAGAAAGGAATGTCTGTTTTATATAAGCCCCCAGCTCTGGCCTTCCAGTACAGCAGGGAGGGAATAAGGGCAAAGAACAGGTGAGCGTCATGGCACTCGGCTGGGGAACGAGGGACCCTCGGCAGAAGAAAACACCCTCCCGTGTTAACATGAGGCCCCAGAGGGTCGCAGCCTCGAGACACCGCTGCAAGGCCCCAGGCTTCAGCACGTGACACGGCCCGCTCTTTCACTGGCACGCAGCCTTGGGGAGGCCCCCCGAAAGTTGGGAATCCCCGCCCCCCTCCAGCAGGTGAGGATGGCTGCTTTGCTCCAGGCTTCCCCCCATGACCCCGGTTCTTCCCATCCTGGCTTTTCTTAGGACCCACTGGATGAATGAATCCACTTGATAATACGGTGAGAACTGAAAGCAGCCAGGGGTGAGGGTGACAGGGGGAGGCGACCGCTGGGTGATATGACTGGGTGTGTGGTTTGAAACCAAGTCTGAGGGAACAGCACACACTGCACAGGTGTCACCTGGGGGCTTGGTGGGTTCCTCGGCCTTTTCCATTCTCAGAGATCGGTTTGCTGGATTGGCTAAGTGTTACCTTGGAAAGGCACAGGGGCTGTGACATAGGGTCATAGTGTTCCAGGGGCAGGGGGCGGGAGGCAGCAGAAGTAGTTGCTGGTGGGTGGCAGGGGCTCGGGTGCCCAGGGGAGAGCCAGGCGGTGGCTGCTGAGGCCCCAGACCCAGAAGCCGACGGAGGACGTGTGTGGGTGTGACAGTCACATTGGCTGCCCTGGCGCCGGAGTCCGGCCAGGTATGACCGGGGGCTTGGGAGCCAGGCCGTTCTGTGTGACCCCTTGGCTTTGAGGGGGGCTGCCACCAAAGAGGATGAGCGATGATTTTGAGAATGAACCCTGGTTTCTTCCTTGAAAGGGACACATAAAACAGTAATTATGGATTTCTGTGCTCCCGATATCCGTCCTTATTCTTACCCGGCGCTCAAAAGGGGTTTTCCTTACATGGCTCATGGTTGGAAAATTGACTTTTAGCTGATAAGAAACTCCTTGCTTTCGTGTTGGAAATAGTGCAAGTTAACTCAGAAAATTATGTCAGGCGAGGTATTTCCCAAGTGCAATCCTGGAATTCTGAGTATGAACTTGAGGGAGGGTCAGATTTGCATTCTGTGACGTCTCCACTGTCTCGGGCTGCCTTGTGTCCTTCTGATCCTTGGAAGATGCTGGAAGTGCTGTGGGGGTTCTGAGACTCTGACGTGGGTGGTGAGATTTGGGGTTTCGAAAACAACATATTATAAAATGTAGAAGTACAAAATTATTTTTTTAACCTTCCACAGAAAGAGTGTGAGTTTCCTGAAGAGAAAGATTGAAGGACATGAGTCTCAGGTTTGAGACAATAAGTGACTTAAATGACAAGGATCACTTGATGTGTCAGGCCCCAAATTGTCAGAGAGTGAAGGTCAGGAGAGCAGGTGTTTCAGCGAAGCTGGCAGGACTTGAAGGGCAGGTGATGTGATCACAGGGCAGCCACGTGCAGTGTCCAGCAGTTCTGAAGGTGATTCTAGGAATGTGAGCCCCACTCACGACTCCTGGACAAGCCCTTTATCGGGGGGCGGGGGCTGGCTTTAACTTTGCAAATGCTTCCAGGGGCCCTTGGCTCTTCTGAAATTTTATTCATAATTTCAGATATTTGTTTTCAGACTCACTGACTTCATGGCGCTGCCATCAGTAACTGAGAAGGGAATGCCCCTGTGTGGTTTTTAGCGAAGCCTGCAGGTGCGAGGGGCGAGTGCTACCACATCTGACACGCGTGGAAATACTCTCCTTTGAGACAACTCTGCGTCCTTGGGCCCCGTCAGCTCGAGAGCCTGGGGCTCACCCCCTCCGGGTTCTGACCACGTACATTCACCTGGTGGTCCACCTGCCACCTGCCAGGTCCCTGTCTCTTCTGAGAGACTAACCCAACACCCCACTTCTAGACGTAACGTTCTGTCCCAGGTAACACTTCAAAGACGATTACCAGTGTCTCTGACCATCCCAAGAGAACAGAACTCTTCTGCTAGTCGATGGAGATGAAGTTTTGGAGTCACAAAGCAACACTAAATTTTCACACCACAGTACAATTTTGCACAGCCCGACTTAGTCATGGTCTTTAAACAATAAAAGCAGAGGCTCAGGCTGACGGAGAGCCAGAATTAGCCGTCCCCATAAGAGCTAGGAGCTGAGTAAATCATTTTCGGGGGTGAGGGATGAGGAAGAAAAGGAAAAGCTACACAAATGAAAGCTAACACGTCCGTAGTCCGAGGAATGAGAACGACTGCCCACCTGCCTTGAACTTGGAAAGCTCAGAGGGAGTTCACGTCGTGGACAGAAGTTGAATTTGGACTTAGAAGGACCTGGGTTTGAAAGCCAGCCCTGCTGAATACCAGCTGGGTGACCTTGGGCAAATTACTTAAGTGCCCTCGGGTCTCAACTTCCTCATCTTGAAAATGGGATTGATAATCTGAGCCTTGTAGGGTTGCTGTGAGCGTCAGATAAAATAAAAATAACTAAATAAAATAGGAGTATGAAACAAACAGACATGAGCAGTGGTCACTAAAGTGTAATGCAACTGAACAGTACCCAACCTTGACTCAGCTGTAACCCAGCTCAGTCGGCTGCCCCTAAACTCACACACCCTCACCGGCTGTCTGGTGTCTGCGTCTCGCCCACACCTGCCCTCCCCCTCCATCCACCCTGACACGAGGGGACATCCTTTCACACCTGGATGCTTTCAAAGGGAGACACCGCCCCCGCCCCCCAGTCAGCTGGAGGTGAGCACAGCCAGGATTTGCAGGCTCCCGGGCTCCGTGGGTTGGACACCCAAGAATCTTGTTCCTTTGCAGGCTTGTCCTGTAGACCTGACCTGAAGGAGGAAGGGTGCCTGACCTGTGTTTGGATGCAGACTTGAACCTTGGCCGCCTGGGGTGGCCGCCGTCTGTGCCAGCTCCTGGCCCATCAGACAGCTCCCTGCTCCGCGGACGACCTCCCGCTGCCTGGCTTTGCCTCCTTGAGACTCTTCTCCTAACTGCTCCCCCCCGACCACTTATGCACAAGAATTTTTTAGTTGAACATGTGACCATGTGGAACATAAAAACACCTCATGTGCTCTTCGGGAGGGAGAGTTGTTTTCCTGCCCCCAAGGATGCCTGGCTTGGAGTGTAAACATTTTGTCACCTCCGCTTTCCTTTGCCCCCAGGACACCCAACCTGGTGCCCACAGATGTCCCGGGCAGGGCTCCGCGCGGGGGGAGAGCAACAGGCAGATCACAGCACCGACGGAAGTATATTTGTGGAGCTTGCAAACCCCCGAATGGCTTTGGAATGAAGTTTCCCGAAGCCATGAGAAGCTGAAGTAGCTAGAATTCCTTTTTCACTGTGGGCCTGAGTTTAAAAAACAAAACAAACAAACAAACCCAAAAGCACCCAAACCAACCCAACACACGAAGTTTGGAGCAGAAAAATTAACCCTGGGAAAATCTGGGAAAGCCGAAGATTATACAAGACATTCATCCTCAAGCTGATTTTTTTTTTTTTTTTTTTTTTTTTTTTGGTACAATCCTGTGTTGTGCTCAAAACAAAAATCTGAGAATACTTCTTAAAGAGAAAACAAAGCCCAGCCCCGGCCATACATCTGTGAGTTTTGAAACAAAGGTTTGTTTGTGTGCCTCAATCTCTCTCGCCCATGAAAGCAGACACTTACTTGAAAAACTTTTCAGGGAAACACTCTAAACCAACATCCTGGTATAAATTTGCAAAACGCAATACAGGCCTGATTGTTTTTGGAGTGGACGCAGGCCGCATACGAATAGCTCTTTCTGAAACGTAATGTTCTTTGCACGGCCCAGTGGCTAATGTACAATAAATCAACAAAAGAGCGCTTCAATAAAGCTATTGGGCAGAGGCAAGGCCACTGTTATTTTATCTTTTTACAGTATTTAATTGGAAGGTTTTTCCTGAAACTTTAGCCAGCCTTCAAATTACTAGACTCTATATAAGAAGAGATTGATAAGAGAATTTTTTTTTTTCCAGGATTTTTTCCTTACAAGAGAGCAAGTTTTTGCAGAGGGAGAATAAAGTTACAAGTGTCTAGCATTTTGCTGAGGGAGAATGAAATTAGATGCTGAATGGAGCGGATAGGGAAGGCTGGGAAAATGCAAAGTTGGCAGCGCTGCCAGGTCCGTGTAGGCCCCCTCTGTCCTCCTCCCGGGACCAGGTGTCCCCTGCATTCAAATGATACTATTATTCATAGAGGGAGCAGAGTATTAAAACTTGCCCCCCCCCCAAAAATCATTTGCAACTGAATAAAGATATAATCCTGGAAATATAACTCCCCATTAAGGGTCGCCATTAGCAACACAAGAGCCCCATTGTGGGGGAGTTATGTATATTTATCAAGTTAAAAAAAAACTTGTCTTGGTGCTTACATGTTAATAGAAAACTTTTATAGCCCTGGTCTCAGAACTAGTTATGCATAAAATGTAAAGCATCTATTATTCTTTGGCAAACTCTTTACCGTTTGACAGTGAATTGCTAATACGGGAATAGCCTCCTGACTGTGGCTGGTAAGTCTTCCTGGCTGGCCCGGAGGCAGCGTGAAGTGGGCCGAGATAGGAGGCCTCGCATTTTCACAGTCGGACCTGCCAGGGCCCCAGATTTCTGTCTCTAGGTCTTTGCTGCTGTCCCCGAGACCGTTCCTTAATCTCACTTCGTGGTTCGCGGGGGCTGGGCCCACTCAGAGCCCACCTAGGAGACCCTCTTCCCCTCTCCTCGTCCGTTCAGAGTCTCCTGGGGGGTGCCCATCCTGTGACTGTGTGCGTCTGCAGGAGGGCAGCTGCGGGGGCCCGTGGGACCCTGTGGTGGGCGCCGCGGCAGCGCTGACCGCTGGCCACCGCACCGCGCCCTCGGAAGCCTGCCCCCCTCCTGTGCCTGTCACGCTAGAAGCCACAGAGCTGCCCCCAGCCCCTCCCTGGTGATGAATGGTTCGGGGTGGTGTGAAGTCTGCAGGAGCAGGTGGGGTAAAAAGAGTGAAAAAGGAACAGTTCCACAGGAAGGGGTCCCTTTCTTTTTTCACAGGTTCTTTTGACTTTTTACACTAGAATCTCATAAATAGCAAAGCGGTGTCAAGATGGGAATGCCATCCTTCTGGAATCTGGGACCCACCTTGTTGCTGCGCTCCGAGCGTCTGAAGCTGGTTTGGGCTTTCTCGTATTCCTTTGGGTGTCCTGCCCTCGCCAGGCTGCTGTCACTAAGGTGCTGTGTTACCAGTGGGCCGACTCAGGGTGCGGGGCTGCAGCCCCTCAAAGTGCTGGGGCCTGAAAGGCAGACAGGATGCCCTTCCCAGACCCAGGGGACCCTTCAACACCCCCCAGGTATCTCTGAAGTGGAAATCCCTCACACGCGTCTCCGTTCTCTTACTTCAGGGTTTTTTCCTACCTCCGGCTATGGGTGCAGGTGTGTCCCCCAAATTTATGTGTCAAAAGTCCTGCCCCTAGTACCTGTGAATGTGACCTTACTTGGAATGGGGTGTTTGCAGATGCTCAAGATGAGGTCATTGGGGGGGCCCTAAACCGACATGACTGTGTCCTTATAAAAAGGAGATATTTGCACCCAGAGGCACACGTGCGCACAAAGTCAGCACGCTGCATGACCGTGAGGGCTGAGACTGGGGTGACGCAGCCAGCAGCCAACCAGCAGAGAGCGGAGGGGCCTGGGACACGTTCTCTCTTTCAGTCCCAGGAGGAACCAACCCCGCCAGCACCTTGATCTCAGACTCTGGCCTCCAAACCGTGAGAGAATACATTTCACAGTTTGAAATAGTTTGTTACTGCAGCCCTAGCAACGAAAACATAGACATAACATTGTCAGAAATCCCAGCTCAAGGAAGTTCCTGCAAAAGAACCCCAGCAGCTGACGTCCAGGCACTGCCAAAGCGAAGCTCGACTTATGGGATCATCCTTGCACGGGAATATCCTTGCACGGGAATATCCTTGCTCTACGGGGAGGATCCTTGCTCTACAGGGAGCATTCGCTCTCTCTCTCTCTCTTTTTTTTAAAGATTAAAAAAAAAATGTGGACCATTTTTAAAGTCTTTATTGAATTTGTTACAATGTTGCTTCTGTTTTGGTTTTTTGGCCCTGAGGCATGTGGGATCTTAGCTCCCCGACCAGGGATCGAACCTGCACCCTCTGCATTGGAAGGTGAAGTCTTTAACCACTGGACAGCCAGGGTGGTCCCTGCAGGGGGCGTCCTTGCGGTACACGGAGCACCCTGTGGTACAGGCAACAACAGCCTTTCTGTACAGGAGCGTTCTGTGCCTAAGGTTGAGCTCCCAACACAGACAGCAGCGCTTCTCTGAGAGCCTCCATTCACCCATTTAAGCCTCAGGGAGACCATGGCCGTGCATCCAGAGGTGGGGTCTCCTTAGGCCGCCAGGAAGTGGGGCTCTTTGGATTTCGTGCCCAGCAAGAGGATGGGTGAGACCAGACTAGCGGCTAGTTGTATAGGGGTGTTTCCTCTTGCTTTTAATTACGGGCGGCTTGTGAGTTAGAGCTGCTGCCCCTCCACTCAGCGAGAGCGTCTGTGCACGTGGAGACCGTGCCCGGGGGGCTGTTTTTATCAGGTGCTAGAGCAAAGCACAAAAGGGACAGGGTGCCACCCTTGGGCCATTCCAGGCAGCCGGGTGTCCCTGGTGGGAAGCTGGGGCCCTAATTACTCTCCTGCAGACCGCTTGGAGGGTGCGTCCTGGTGGAGTTTTGGGGCAGGACCGGCCTGCGGGCTGACCTGTCCAGCTGGCCAGAGGAGCAACACCTATGCTGACAGGACTGCGCTTCTTCAGGACAGAATTTTCCCCTGTTAACTGCATCTCTCTGAATTATTTCCCATGATGCCATGTGGTGTAGGGAGATGGACATCGTGCTTCTCATTGGTGGTCTTCTCAGCCTCCACTGGCCTGTCTTGAGCTCATCTCCCCCGCTTCTCTGACACGTTCCCCAGAAGTGCAGGTCTGTGTCTCTGTTGCCCCCCTTCTGGGCGCCCATGACAAGGTAGGAGGAAAGTGGGCCACCGGGGGGCCTGGGGGCTCACTGCCTGGCCGGCCTGACGGGACCAGAGCCCCTGGAGGCTGCAGCTCCGGCTGCCCAGCGCCGGTGTGAGGCCAGCGGCGAGGCCCTGCGGCTGCCGCCTTTCGGGGGACAGAGTTGGAAGAGTTTTACCTTGACTGGAGGAGGTGCAAGCAGGAGGCATGGGACCTGCCTTGGAAGGGCCTGGCTCCGTGTCTACCTAAATCTGGGCGGAGCCATCACTCCCCTCCCCTCCCGACTGTCTCTGTGTTTCCTGATCCTCCAAGACGCTGATCAAAGGCAGCACCTTGTGCGTCCCAAGAACCAAGCCAGACCGTCACCTGGACAGGCAGCGTTTGCTAGAACGGATGAAGCAGGTCTGCCCAGGGGAAGGCTGGAGACACAGCCCACAGGGGTACGGAGCACGTCTGAACTGAAGATCAATGTGCTCTCGGACATGTTGGTTAAATGTGACTCGTGGCCCCAAGTGTCGCTATTTAACCGTTTGGGGTCTCAGCTCCGTCCTTCGCAGGTGGGAATACTGATGCCTCCTAAAGCTGACAGGACCGTCAGTGGGCGCCTGCCCCCATCCTGCGAGGCCCCCCCCTTTTCTCTCCCCTCCTTCCCTCTCTGCCTTCCTGCTCAAGGGAGACTTTGGCCAAGGTGACAATGAAAGATGAAGGCCAATCTCCTTTTTATTCTCGTTGCTCAAAAATCCACAAGTTAAAGCTGGTGCACTCCAGCGGAAATCATGTTGAATATGTATATCTCTCCCCCGCAGCGATACAGTTCACCAGACTCCTGGTTATTAAACACAGACAAAATGGGAGTCGAGAGCTCGCTTGCCGGTGAAATTATTTCCTTTCACTTGCATGTAAACTCTACGGGGAAAGCAGAATGGGTATGTCCTATGGGCCAGATATTAAGTATCGAATCTCAGTGTTCCCCCTGAGACCGCTGTTCATTCAAGGTCACTCAACACTGTTCAGTGTCTTTTGAGAGGTGCGCTCAGGATACCGTCCCTGACTTCACTTGGCTTTAATCAGTGGGTTAATTTCACAGAATCCCTGTAGCTTTGTGGGAAGCTGATCATTACCACATTCCGTCTGGAAGATGCTTGCTCAGGTATGACCAGGATTCAAGCCCATGTGGGTCTGACAGGGTCACCCCATGCTGCGCCCAGGTTCCAGGTGAGATGCACAGGTGGCTTAGGGGTTTCCCTCACTTTACAAACATTCCCTGGGCAGGATCTCAGCTCAAAAACGAGGATACTTTTTGTTAATGTCTCCCATGGGGAACCAGTTGCAGCCACATCGAAGGTCAGAAGAGGTGGGTGGAAACCGTGGCTTGCGCCTCGGGGGAGGCGGGGCAGCTCTGGGTAAAGTAACAAGACAGCAGCATGGACAGCTGTGACAGGGTCCCAACTTCTGATAACGCCTTTCACTCCTTCAAAGACTTTTGTCAAAGTGGAACTCTAGATTAGTAGTCTCCCACCTTAGAGAAACGATTTTTCAAATATCCCATTATTTGTTTCTTATTCTTTAATTGTAGCTGAACTGAGGAATAGCTTAAATAATTCTCTCTCCTTCAGCTCTTTCACTGAGAAGCGAAATGACTTGGTAATCTATAATGGAAATACACTTACTAATTTGAAAAATGGATCATCAGATAAATTGATTATAATCCCATCTCCTAGTTTTGTGTCAAAGAAGCGTTTTTCATATCTTATAACTTTTCGGCCCTTTGATACACTAAAAACACAGTAAAGAGTTTCATGGTCACTTGACCATAAAGCGAATGTATTTTCAACAGGGTCTTGGAAACTTAGTCATCTTGTCTCAGAATACAGAGATAAAAACAAACACATCCAAATACCCACTACTGTAAATTTAAATCTAACACCATACTTTTAAGATATGCAAATATCAGGTTACTGTTTACAGAAGAAGTTTCTCTTGATCGCATTGTAATGGTATCGTTTCAAAATAGGGCAGATTATTTTCTGAAAAGACGCAAAAAATTTCAAATCGTTCCAGTAACGTCTCCAGGTGTGACGAATAAATTCAGTTCTGGGCCCTCTGTCACCAGCTCTTCTGACCAGCGGTCCTGGCATCTTTTACCATTAAAGGAAAGGGTGGAATTTCAGTGTCCTCTTTCCATTTCTAATGATGCAAGTGAAATTCACTCCTGCCATCTCTAACCTTTCAGATGCTCTTTCTGATGTATTTTCCTCTCATCTCTCTGTTCTTTGGGCGCTCTCTTTGCCCTGTGTAAGGAATATTTGTGAAGCTTTTTCCATTTAAAATCGTCGCTTGGAGCAGAATTATTTCTGCCGTTCAGAAATAATACTTCTCTACCCAAAATGGATGTTTTGCACTGCAAACACATTGGTAGCACAGCCGGGAGAAGCAGGCAGTGCATGGGAACCGTGGTTGTTCTCTGCCCCTCGCAGCCCTGATCAAACAGAGCAGGCAGGTGCAAGTTAGGAGGGCTACCGATTATTTATGGCTTTTAGATACTTTGTGGGTTTAGCTGGTGAGAAAAGTTTTATTCCACTCACATGGACAAAACCCGACCGACTGTCTGGGCTGATTAAATTCGCATTGTTGCGGGGAAGCACATGGCAGGCAGGAGGACAGTTATGAAATCTCACCGCCCGTGCCATGGCAACGAGGCAAACAGCTCCTGGGAAGACTGTGGATAATAGAAAGAGCGCTCTTTCTCTTTGTGTTTCCACTGCCAACCGTTTCATCCGTACATCTGCCCGGTGTCCAGGGCGCGAGCAGTGGGCCGTCCGCAAGGCTCCGCTGTCTTTCCTGAGCCTCCTCCTTGGGCTTCTTCGCTCAGCGAGCTGCCTGGACGGAACCTCTGTTTCAAGGACAGACACAAGGAAAGTTTACCTCTCAAGGAGCTGAAGATGGGCTGGGAACGGCAACGCAGGCAAAGCGGCTGCAATCAGCCATTTGGATACATCCAACGAGGTGTTATCCTGGCTTTTTAGTTACTAGGACGATGCTGTGTCAGAGGCAATACGTGGAGGAGAGACAAGGGCTATGGTGAGAAACTAGAAAACGCACACAGACATGGATCTCACGGTATGCGGCTCAGAGTCACCTTTCTAATTTTTATTTTTCGACAGTGAAACGGAAAAGCAAAGGCGCACTCTTGCCAATTTTTCCAGCAATAAATATTGCACGTGGGTATGTGAGAACGAGCTGTCCCTCCGTGTGCGGTGACAGTGGCCGGGCCGTCAGGACCCTCCCTCCCTGCTCCCAGGTTTCTCTCCGCAGCGGCTCTTCCCTCATCTGGTTCTGCATTCCTGTGGGCAGGACCCCTAGTGATGCAGGATTCGCAAGCACAGCTCTGCCCCGTGACGCCAGACTCTCCAGGACCATGGACAGCAGCACAGCTGGGTCGGGGGCAGGGGGCGCCCTTCTGGAGTTATGCCTCTTCCAACTGTGCCCCGTTCCCGTTCCACACACCCCTGGTTATTGGCTGCTGGGATTCTCTGGTTTTCTCTTCTTTCCTTTTTAAATGTGCCTGGTGTGTATGTACAAATGTTGTGTGTGTCTGAATATGTGTAGAGGCGTCAATCTCTTTGGACAGAAGTCCCTGCTCTGCCACCTACCTCTGTGTGACTTTGGGCAAATTACTTAACATTTTTCTTAGTTTCCTCATCTGTAAAGTGAGAGTAGTACTATTCTACTAGTATGTTGTGAGAATTAAATGAGATAAGTTAGGAAAGCACCTTGACAAGTGCCTGATGTACGGTGAGGGTTCGGTGAACCTAAGCTGCTACCATCCTGCTCCCGTCTGGCACATGCTCTGAGCTGGTGCAGCGGGTCTCTGTCCAGGGGGATTTCAGTGGCCCTGGCTGTGTGGGGGACACAGAGCCCGGGCTCTCTCAGATGCGCGGACACACTTGCCCAGCCACCGAGGTGGGCGGGATCCCTTTTCTTCTCAATGATTCTTCACCTGCTCAAGCGCCGGTGCCAGCCTTCCCAGCCGGCTGTCCTCTAATTTCCTGCCCTGACTCCTGCATTTATGTTTGCGTATTTCAGTCTTAGACATCTAAGAACATGATTTTTCTGCCTCTGGGTTTCCTGCCATGTGTTTTCTTCAGTAAGAACTCCCACCGCCAGCGACCTGGACAGCATCTTCTCCAGGCAGATACTGCTTCTTGACTTTTGGGGGGAGAAGATGGGGGAGATTAGGACCCGTTGGTTTTCTGTATATTTTTGGTTTGTTTTTTCTAGGTTCTCGTCCCTGTGACCCTTCATGCTGTTGTTCTTTAATCTAGGCTCTTCTGTTGTCAGTAGCTGCTGAGACCCTAGGCCGTTTTCTTTCCCTCCCCACCCTACTCTCCTCCAGTTCCTGGAAAGAAAGCTTATCTGATTGTTAGCCAATCAGTCAGTCAAATCAATCATTCGTCTCACATTTATTGGGTATCTTCTGTGTTTACACATTTTATTTGGTTTTCATCTATCCAGATGACCCGTCCCCCTATAGTCACCTGCCTAAACCCTGTTTGTATTTGGAGTCTCCCGTCCTACAGGAAGCCCTCCCTGACTCCCTGGGCTGGGGCCTGCCCTTTGCCTGGTGTTCCTATAGTACTTACCATGAAGTCCCGCTCTTGTCACGCTCACCAGGCTGCCTTTCTCCTCTCCTGTGCTGTAAGCTCTCTGCGGGGAGGGCTCTGTCTTGACCATTGTTCTATCCGTTCCCAGCACCAGGACAGTGCTCATAGGCGTAAACAAGAGTGCTCAATGATAATTAGTTTGGAGAAATGAATGAGCGGCTATGACTTCCTTGAGACGGTGACCGTGACTTATGTAACTTTATATCTCCAAGCCTAGCAGATATCTTAACACAACTCTCTGCATTTGAAACATTAAAAATGTTGTTTCGGTGACATCACTAATTAATTAATTCATGCGTTGGTCAGCTAAATAGAATAATGTATCTTAGCCACCAATACACTGCAATGTAAATGTGGGGGGGCTTTGAGGAGAGTGGGGGAGAAAACCCACCTCGAACAATTGTCTGTGGACTAGACCATCGTGTCTCCTTTGCTGTTTAATCTAAACGTCACTGTAGCTGCGGAGGTGGTATTACTGTGCTCTTTTACACATGAAGAAAGTGGGGCTCATGGGAGAAAATGTCATTCTGTCAGGGGTAAAGACACAAAGCCAGGCCTTCTGATCCCAAATGCAGGGTCCGTTCTGCTTCATCAGGGTGGCTCTTGTTTACCTTTGGGTGTGTTTCCTCAGGTGCTGGCTCTTCTGATATGACAGAGCTGAGGGGATTGATCATTTGATAGGGGTTGTGAGTGTATTTTTTTTTTCTGTGAATGTAACATGTTTAGACCAGAGGTTCTCTGGAAACTGGCAGCTTTAAATTAACGACGGTGTGGAAATCTCTTCTGCAGGAGTTGGTGTGAAAACCTCTGGGGCAACATCTCAGATTTGTTTAGTAGGGAAGGTCCCATTTGCACAGATGGTGCAAGTGAAGATAAACCCGGGTGCCCTGGGGACAGAGGGAAGGGGCAGGTGGTGGGCTAGCTGGGCTCTAAAGACAAGTTATAACTGCTGGTATGGTTCATGTCAAGAGGAGAGCTGAACTCACCATTCGCTTAGACATGCAAGGAAACTTACGACCCTTAGTTGAGTGTGTTACCTAATGTTGCACATGGTTTAGGGTCCCTGATGGGGGGCTCACAGTCTCAGAGCCAGCCAGCAAAGAGCTCTTGCATCGTACAACATTTCTCAGATAACTTGTCAAGATAACGATTTATCATACATTTTAAAAATATTGAGAAAATTGCCATAATTTGTTATTTTTTCCAGGAGCATCAATAAAATACCCTAGATATAGATGTCTGTATGTGTATAAAACATTTCCAGTTGATCAGAATTCCTAGTTCTCAGTATTGAGTGATTTTGCCTCCTAGGTAACACTTGGCGATGTGTGCAGACATGTCTGGTTGTCACAGTGGGGGTGGTGCGTGCTATTGGCGTCAAATGGGTGGAGGTCAAGGCTGCAGATCAGCCTCATGCAAAGAATCAGGTATCCCCAAATGTCAGTATTGCTGAGATTTGGAAATGCTTATCTGTAGCAAATTTAACTCATGGGCAACATCTCTTTATTTCCTTTGCATTTTATTTTAATGGATTAAAAATTATAAGGAAATGTTCTGGTTTGGGCCAAGAGGAAATAGTTCCATTCCTCCTAATTTATCCCTCTTACAAGTAAAATTTCTGACCATAACACAACAAATAAGTATAAGAAGACTCTAAAGGGTGGAAAGAAGAAAGCCAGTGAGACTGGCTAGAGAGCTTGAGACTTGGGGTGATGTGGCAGTGAATTCCTTACTGCCTACTTGACATCCTAGAGGATGCGCAGACTCTTCAGAGCCCCCAGCCCAGAACTGCCAATGGGCACAGACAAAAAGCCTCCAAGAAAAGCCAGGTCCCCTTAGCCAAAGGGCCGCCGAAGGATGGCCAGCACTAGAAAACGTTACTCCAGCCGAACCAGGAAAAACCACACAGGCTCCTTCCTGCCTGAGACTTCGGACCTTTTACACCCCCCTGACCCCCATCACCCACTCCCGTGAAGCAGGCTGCATGGTGGTGTCTGTGAGGCTGAGCACATTGCTAACTTTCAATTGCCGGCCAGTGGGAGTAGGGTGTGTTCCAGTTGCTCTGCTGGGATCGTGTCGGTGGGACTCAGGAGGGAGCAGATTCTCGACCTTGCTCAGCGGTGTGAATGCCCTCCAATCCCCACCTGGTGTCACCAGTGGCCAGCACGGACCGGGGCTCCAGCCCCCACTTGAAAGGAGCAATACAGTAGGAGTCAGTTCCCTACTTTTGCGGGGGTGGTGTTGGCAGGGCCCAGGGGAAAACCACACACACAGCCACCTGGCCCTCGCACTACATCTCAACATGTGACTGCCTGCTATAAACGGAAGATTTAACAGGACCAGACTGCCATAATATAGTCTCCCAAATATCCAGGATGCAGCTGAAAATCACGCATCGTACAAAGTACTGGGAAAATCATAACTTGAATGAGAAAAGATAATCAACAGACACTAACGCTGAGAGGAATCACATATTCAAATGACCCAACAAGGACTTAAAAGCAGCCATCCAGAAAATGCTTCAACACATCATGACAGGTTCTCTTGATAAAAATAAAAAGTAGAAAATCTCATCAAAGAAGTAGAAGGTATAAAGAAGAACCACATGGAAAAATAGAACTAAAAAATACAATCATAAAAAATAAAACAACAAAAAACCAGGTAGATGGGCTCAATAGTAGAATGGGGATGACAGAGGAGAGAATTGGTGAACTTTAGGACAGATCAATAGAATTCACCTAAGCTGAAAAGAAAGAAAATAAACTGTAAAAAAAACCCTCCAGGGCCTGTGGGACAATCATAAAAGAGCTGACATTTATATCATTGGATTCCCAGAAGGAGAGGAGAGAATGAACTGAATAAGTATTTGAAGAAATAACTGCTGAAAACCCCCCAAATTTAGCAAAAGACAAACCTACAAATTCAAGAAGCTAAACAAATCCTACGTTATATAAATCCAAAGAAATCTACACCAAAAGCCGTTCTAATTAATCTTTTGAAACTAAAGAGAAAGAAAAAATCCTGAAAGCAGCCAGAGAGAAAGGACATTACTCTGGGGTCACACCAGCTCCAAGGACAGCAGATTTCCCATCTGAAACCACGGAGCCAGAAGGAAGAGGCACAGCACATTTCAATTCTCTGTCTAGTGACAATATCCTCTGGAAATGAAGGAGAAATCAAGCCATGCTCAGACGAAGGAAAACTAAGAGGATTTGTTGCTAGAAAACCTACCCTTAAAGAACAACTAAAGGAAGTTTTCCAAACAGAGGAAGTGATAGCAGAAGAAAGCTCGGGACTTCAGAAAGGAAAGACAACCAGAAAGAGAAAAATAAGGGTAAACGTAATATGCTGACTTCACGAGCTCTTAAATCACACTTGGCTATTGAAGCAAAATTATAACAGTATGTGATGTGGTGCTCAATGTATGTAGAGAAAATAACATAATTATATTTAAAGGGACCTAGTGGAATTAAAGTTTCAATACTTAAAGTGGTAAAACACTGATACCAGTTTTGCGATAAATTATGCATGTATATTATAATACTGAGCAACAAATAAAACTATATAAAGTGATATACTAAAAAGCACTGTAAATAAATCAAGGTGAACTCCTAAAAATGTTCAGGTAGCCCATGGGAAAATAAGAAAAGAGAAACAGAAAAATGAGAAACAAACAGAAAACAAACTAAATGGCTCACTTGAGCCCTAATAGATCAATAATTAAGTGTAAACAGTCTAAATACAAAAATTAAAAATTAGAGGTTGGCAGAAGAGATTTAAAAAATGAAACAAGGCAAACTAACATTTGTCTGTAAGAAGCTCACTTCAAATACAGTGACATAGGCAGATTGAAAGTAAAAAGATGTCATTTTCTTGCAACACCTATGCTTATCACGAGCCCAGCAATTGCCCTTGGGCACTTACCCCAGAGAAAGGAGATTTGCATTCACTTGGTACCGGTACACAGTGTTCACAAAAGCTTTCCCTTTAACAGCAGAAACTGGAAACAACCCAGGTATCCTTCAACAGGTGAGAGGTTAAGCCCAGTGTGGCACCCCTGGGCCATGGAACACGAGTCAGCAACAAAGAGAAGATGCTGATTCGTGCAACGTCCTGGTGGATCTCGAGTGAATTGCCCTGAGTGTGAAAAGTCCATCTCAGAATGTTACAAGCTGCCTGATTCCATTCACATGGCATTTTGAAATGCAAGCCCGTGGAGCTGGAGAACAGACTAGTGGTTTCAGGGCTTAGGGTCACGGAGGGAGGTGACCGTGGTGACAAGCTCCGGTCCTGGAGCTGTTCTGATCTTGACTGAGCCCTGGTCCCAGCAACATGCTCGTATGATAAAAACGCACTCGTCTAAGTCATGTCAAACTGGTGGAATCTAAAAGCAGGTGGATGGGTTACATCAGTGTCCGTTTCCTGGTTGTGATGCTGTTTTAGCGTGTGTGAGACGTTATCCCTGGAAGAAGCTAGGGGACGGGTGTGCAGAATCTCTCTGTACTATGTGTTACAATGCACATGAATCTGTAATGATCACAATGTAAAATTTTAAATAATTTTAAGAAAAGCAAATTTTTATTTTTGCAGTTAAAACATCTGGAGGTTGCCAGTTAATGACTTAGGCTTCAGCGGTCTCTCTATTTCTCCCCACTCCCCGCATTAATCTTTCCCCTCCCACAGCAGAGACCTCTGGCGCTGCCCTGGGGGAGGGGCTGGCTTAGGAGGACTTGGGGCCGGGGCAACGCCTGCTGCCGCGGTCCTCACGGACCCAGAGCTGCCCTGCCAGTCCCTCCTTCAAACAGCCGGCTTCTCCCAGGGGCAGAAATGGGGCATCTTGCATCCTCATGCTCACGAGACCCGCAGCGACCCTATCATGGGAGAGCCACACCGTCTCTACATACATTCTGAGATGAAATTCCAAAATGCAGTCAGTCCCATTAAAATGGTTGGCACCTTAATAACACCCCCAACACAGCCTGCTCTCCAGCTGTGGTCTGCGTTTGCCCGGATTTGGACACTCAGCCCTCGTGTTGCTAACAGCCATAACACAATACATCCTGGAGGGGCCCAGCGATCAATTGTTCTATTACAACCTTAAATTTTTAGAACCTTGGCAGAGAAAGTGATGAAACAGCTTTGCAACGCAAAACCTATGGGAGTTTCACTAGCTTTGAAAATAAGTGCAGTTTGATTTAAAGTCCTTGTCACTTTAATATAAGGCAGGACGTCATTGCGAGGCTCTTACTGCACTAAAAGTTAAGAACCATGGGATGGAGTTTAGTTGGCCACCAACGGGGTGGCTTTTGGGAAGCACCCCCCAGACCACAGTTTTCTAGTCTGTAAAAACAAATAGTTGAACTTAATGAGCTAAACCTTCAATCACCTTCTGACAAAAACAGTCTACGATTCTGGGAATCCTTGAGGTTTTTCTCAAGGAACACGTTGCTCTCACGAGTCCATCTTTACCAAGCACTGTTCTTGCCTCAGGAGAAAACACAATTTCCAGTAACCACAGTTTCCATGCAAATAAAAGGGCCAGAACCAGGTTCCATCATTTTTGGTAAAACTGACCGTCAGCGTCATCATATGTTGTGTGTGGTGAAAACAGCTCTGTGACGGCGTTTTACATGACACATCACGTGTCTACGTGGAGGCTCTGCCTGTAGGGCTCACCTTCCTTCTAGATGCTTAGAGTTGAACATGTGTAACTTTTATAAAGCACCTTAATCAAACATTTTTTTACTTGATTTTTCCCAGGCGATTAGAAGCAGCTGCCGTGCTTCCCCCTTCCCAGCAAATCTGGGACTAGGCAAATTTGAGTGTATTTATTATATGTTTATACAAAAAGCTTAACTAACAGAAAATTCCATGTAGCCCATGTATGAAATATCACGTGCAGGAACACCAAGGGAGACGGAGCATCGCCTCCTCGTTCACTTTGCGGGCCGCCCCCAGTTCCCCCTGGCATGAACTGTGTCCTGGGGTGCTCAGGGAGGATGCTGTCCACTGTCACCCTGCCCCCCCCCCCCACGCCTGCTCTGGCTGCCTACCATTGCTGAAGGCACCACCCTGTGCTTTTCCCCACAGTTTTCCCGCTTGTCTGGGGCTTCCGTTCTCGGCCCCCTGGACGGTCCAGGGCCCTAGTCCTTTGGCCACTGCTGGCCTCCAGTTCACATTGCTGGTGCGTCACCACGGCCAGGCTCAGGCTGTGGAGGTGGGGGATGGCGCTGTGTTCGGGGTGGAAGACAGGAGCTGAGAACGGTCCGGGCGCCTCTGCTTCCATGGCTGCCCTGAGTCTCCCTCTGACAGTAGACTCTTCTCTCTAACACTCGCCACTCCGTCTGGTAACTTGAAATGTCTTTTGAGAACAAACCAACCTGTTTTCTCTTGATTGAGCTTTAATCCACTGTATTGTTTTAATGTGTCGTTCTGGGAATTCATAACTCGAGCTCTCGGAAAGTTTCCCCAAAGTTCATGAATAGTTGTTGTTCTATCAAAGAGATGAATGACTTGACAGTGACACTTAGGATGGTAGTTGCTTTTTGGAAATTCGGAGAAGGATGCCCTCTTCCTTTAAGTCTACCCTGGGAACACTTTGTCAAATGTCACACTCAAACTAGTACGCGTTCAACCGCCGGCATGCGCTTCCTCTCAGACCTGTAGTGATTGTCGGTCCTGCGCCTTCATCCCTACTTAGGATCCACTTGGATTCATGATATTCTTTCTTTTTCAAGGGGGTTGTCTTTTTGGATTTAGTAGTGAATTCAGGGATGTAGTTACGTTTTATCCCAAAACATCTTTTGTACTGAGATGCACATACACACACAGACACACACACAGGTGTATTTTTTTCCTTGCGGAAACACAGAAGCACAGAGATAGAGATTCTGAACCAACATGATGACATTCTCCCTCTGCAGTATCGGCAGCGGGCCAGCGCGTACAACTTCACGTCCAAAGTCAGATCTTGATGAGACCCTGGTGCTCGTATTTTTAAAAATTCTTGTTAAACTACTCATTCCCTGAACAGGGAATTCTGTAGTCAGTGCTGAGGCCCTTCTGTGGACCATGAGGCTGATGTGAACAGAAGCACAGAAGGTGCCAGCACCTCAGAGCCAGACGGACGTTCAGAGGGTGGGGTAACGGGGGGGATGGTCCAGGAGGCATTTTCTGCATCTGGGCGGGATTCTAGTTAACGCATATTTCGACAACAGGAGAGCATGTGAGCTTGGTGGTCGTTTAGCTGTTTCTAACAGGTAAGCAGCTGCTGGCAGTGTTTGTCTGAGTAAAAAGCATGTATCTCGAATTGCTGCTTTTCCTATAAAAATTACCCCGGAAGCACACTTCTTAAAGTTCCCACACTAAAAAAATTCAGGAGAAGCAATTTACAAAAAAATCTCTTTCACTGCTCAAAAGCACTTTTTTGGGGGAGTAATTTATACTAAGCCCTTTAGAATGTCATATTGGTCCTTTATTAGTAACCTTGACAGTATGATTAGACTCCAAAAAATGTCTACTTGTTAGTGAATAGCTTTCATTCTCTAAACTTTAAAGAGGCTACTCAGCTCTGACCAAAGCATGCTTCATTTTTTAATTTTTTGCAACAAAAAGGCACAGATGATAATAAAATATATGTTTAGACCAAGCATGCAATTACACATATCTGGTAACAGTTAATAAATGTTGTAGTTTTATAGGTTTGTTTGAACAGACTCTTCGGCTGCCATAATTAGGACAGAACTCTAACTTTCATTTTCTGAATTAGAGTTAACTTTAAATTATAATTACAAAAATGATTTTGTTAAACAGAGAAGACGTAATTTTGAGAAACGTTCGTTTACTAGTGACAAAAACCTTTGTCCTCTTGAATGTTATTTCCTCTTTATTATATTTTGAATCCCATTTACATTTTGTTCAGCTGTTGCCACAAAGAGCGTAAAGTTTCAGTTGCTGAAGTTAAAAAAAGTGAGAGAAAACTCTACCTTCATTGACTAAAAGAAGACAATGAAAGCATTAGCTACATGAACGGAAAAGCATTTTGACGACACTGATCAAGACCGAGGGGCAAAAAAAAAAAAAAAAAAAAAGAAACAAAACAAAGCAAAAACACAAAGCAAATCCCCCAAACCACACCAACAAACTGAGATAAAACCCTCAAACTTTAACCTTCACAGAGAGATCTTGTCATGCTTTTCAAAAGTCCCTAATATTTTTCTGCTCCCACCGAACGCCCCACTCCCAAGTCACTTCACTGCCCGTATGTTATTTAAATGCTGATAATCTTGTTCATGCTAATTTCAATGAGCCACGGCAGACATATAATGCTTCCTCTTTTAATAGGTGCAAAGTGAGTTACTGTCACAAAGCAGATACGAAAAAGGGACGTGAAAAGAGAATCTTGCTTAATCTCTGTAATACGGGCGTGTGAGGGTGCTAACGTTGGTCACCTGAATTATGCATGTCTGTTGTGTTCAAATATCATAAATCAGTGCGTGAATACCCTCCAAATCATTTTCAGTTCGTGAACATTTATACACAGCGCTCTCGAGCGCTGCAAAGACAATTAGTCATATTTGTATGCCGGGATTCATTGAGAGCGGAAAGCAGGAGGCAGAACGAGAACAAAGGCTGCTTTTTGTCAGCTCTTCCAACTGACAGGGATAATTAGCTATATGAAATTGAAATTCCTCAGCGGGGGGTTTCTGTTGGCGATGAATTTTCTTCTGATTCCATTCTGTTATTCTTTTATGCTGTCATCCGTGGTAATTTGTTATTCAGCTTGAAGCTTAAAAAAGCAAAGCATTCCGCTTTTATGAGTAGATGATGTCAGTTTGTACACTGCTGGGAAATAGATATTAAATGTAATCTTTAAACTAAAAAAAAAAAAGGAAAGGAAAGGGGAAAAAAAATAAAATCAGTTAAAGAGACAGTGTTCTGTTTACCTAGCCCGCAGAGGAGAAACTTTACAAGAGGTGGTTGGAACTTGTTCAGCGGTATTTGAAGTTGTTCGAGCTCCATTAATCCAGGGCCTTGACTGCGGCTCCAGCCGTTCTTCTCAGAGGCTGCAATTTAGTGCCGGGGACGCGAGCGTTCTCTGCCAAAGTGGCACCAGGCGTCAGCAGTGGCCGACCACCTACTATCCTGCTCAGGTGCCTTGTCATCTGCCGCTCCTTTCTGCCTTCCCGCACCACGCCAGGAGCTTGAGTCATAGATCATCTCTTGTTTTGGCTTCCACCCGAATCAAATGTATTCTTAGGAAAGGAGGCTAGAGAAGACCTTACAGCATCCCCCCAGAATGGTCCGGAATACGGCAAGGATGTTGTTTACGCAGGCCTGCCGGGGCGCTGACTCCGGGCATATTTCATCCGCCAGCTTCAAGACGCCCACCACGTAGCTCGCAGCCCGGTCGCCTTTTGGGGTCTTGCCGTCTGCAGGCGGAACATACCGCGTGTTGTGAGGTGTAGACCCGGGTCTGCATCTCACCTCTCCAGCTCCAGCCACTTCTGTGCCTCGTGGGCAAGAGGTCCGCTTCCCCGAGCCCCTCCCCCTGTCTGTAAAGAGCGGTCACATGCAGGGCCCGCCCTCACTGCCTCTGTGGGGCAGGACGTGTGGGAGGCCTGGGTGCAGGGGGTCCCTCTTCAGAGCTGGGCCCCGCTGCCCTTCCTCACGGGGCTCTCTGACCGCGTACCCTCTACTTGGTCTTTGGTCCATCGTGTTCTTAGCATCCACTGTTTGGAAGCAAGCACACGGGGTGTCTCCCGCGGGCCGTGCTGGGTCCTGGGGAGATGGGAACGGTGGGGTAGGGCGCTGACTAGCCCTGGTTTCTCAGAGCCCCGGGCACAGGCTGCACATGAACCCCCCACAAAATCTGTTTAAACGCCATCGCTTGGCCCCTTCACCAGATCTACAGAATCAGGCATTCAGGGTAGGCGCAGGAGTCTGAGTTTTCAGTAGCCGTTTAGGTGATTTTTGTATCTGTTAAAGTTGGAGAAGCGCTCGTCCTTGGAAGGTCCTTGGGACTGCGAGTGAGTTCTTGCTTTACCATTAATTTTCTAGCACAGAGACTCAGACCCCCTGCTGCTTCTGTGTCCTTAGTTCAGGCCGGGGCCCGTTAGCAGATCACCTGGACTGTCCTGCAGGCACAGGTGGTCCAGAACGGATGCGCCCTCAGGACAGGCCCACCGAGGCCCGTTCAAATAGCTGCGTAAGTGCTGAGGATGAACCAGACATGGAAAGAAGAATGTGCCCCGTAGTCTGTGGATCGAAACACGCGGCGGGTGCCTGTGTGCGTGCTGTTTACCTAATGGAGACTTCACTCAGGGCAGTGGAGCGCAGTATCTGTGTTGACTCTCATTTTCGGGTTCTGATCACAGAGCAAACGTGCTCTGGAGGCTGTGTTGTCTCTTTTCTAGATACGTCTTTGCACACGCCACGTGGATTCTGGAAATACAACAGAAACAATTTCCTCTGTTTTAAAAAGCTTTTCTTCCTGACTTTCAGTTTTCCATTAAGCCTCCTTAACTTTCTTCTGCCTCCGTTTTTTCTCTTCACCCATCTCCAGTCTCCTCAGAGTTTGGAAGGTTTGTTTTCCCCAAATGAAAGTTACTTAATCAAAATCAACATCCTGGTGACTGAATGAAAAGAAACAGCAACAACAAAAATCTAATTTTCGTCAAAAACAAAAATCTCATGAGGTGTTGGAGAGTTCCAGCTTGCCACTGTGCCTGTAAATATGCCCCGTGGACCCTCGCTGGATGAGGTGGCGTTGAGATCAAAGAGTCTCCCTTAACTAAGGAAACATTCTAGGCAAGTTCAAGGACAGAGCGCCAAGGAAAGAAAAAGGTCACACACAGATACAAGAACTAGTCAAGACAGAAAAACATTGCTGAATACAGACCCTTCTGGAAGAGTACTGTAGAGAAAGACTCAGTGAATTCAAAACCAAACCCAAAGCCGTAATTTTTCTTTGGGGACAGAATTAAATTGAAAATCAGCGTTTATCCACTTTCCCGATGGAAATGTCTCTGAAGGGCTGAATCAAAATCTTGTGACTTTCTGCAGCAATGAGTTACTGTTGTTTTGTTTTTTAGTCTCACAAGCTGGGGTTTCAGAAATTTGGGTAAGTGGAAGGAACGGGGCTTGGGAACCTGCTCACCCCCTAGACAGACCTTGCCAGTCACCAGTGCGGGGGCCGATAGAAGAGTGTGGATGGGTCAGGATGCCCACCACCGTTCCCAGAGAACTGGGACATGTCCACCTGACGCCAGTCAGGACTGTCTTGGTGGGTGACTGGGGGACCCTTCTCAAGCTCTGTCCCTTTAGCAAACACTCACTTCCCAGGTGCCTGTGTGCCAGGGATCGTGAGAGACTCAGCACAAGTCAGACTGGTGTCCACAGAGTGGGCAGTAAAGTCTCCAAAGAAACTCATCTTGAGATCAGTCTCACCCCGCCCCCGAAGATGTTACACCCCCCGATGGAAGATAACAGCCAGCATTAGGGCTCTAAGGTAGTTATGATCAGCTCAACCATTGTCATGTTTTCAACCTTCTTGCCAGTTTTGTGACCTATCAGATAGTTGGGATGAAGACAACACTGAGAAGATAAAGTCCTCCCCATGGATATGGCCAGTGAGTAGAAATAAAGTAATTGGGGTTATTCACCCTGGAGAAGAGAAAGCTAAATAATGTATAAATGATAAACACTCATGAGTTATGGAGAATAGTTTTGTAACTCTCTCTACAATAGAACAGGAAACTTTTTACTCTAAGGCTAATTGGAGTCTGGCGCCAAGGGCAAGAGGAAAACTAAGAGGACTAACACACACGTTTTCTGGAGTAGCTCTGGAGTAGCTCTGGGAGAAACGGTCACCACTGGCTTCCCCTGGGGAGGAAGAAGAGGGGCTGGCAGACAGGTGGGAGAAACTCTGCTGCGTGGCTTTGTTCCTTTTGAAGTTGCTATATGTGAATTATTTTAAAAGCTAAATGAAAGATTAAACAGCATCATAAAATGATAGAACAACGTATTGCAAAGAATGAAGCCCAGCGATATCCTTTGTGGGTGGAGTTGCTATGAGTAGAGGGAAGAATGAAGTAAACCATTATTTAGTAGTTTTGGGTTGATCAGACCAATAATTTTTCAAAATCAAATCATCAGCTCCTATTATTCTTCTAAAAGTAGTTCAAATGGTTACCTCAATTCTTTTCTTTCTCACTTCATTATACTTTTAATGATGAAATTTTTATAGAAGTAAAGCAAATTCTTAAAAAAATTTGTACTTTTCTTCCTCTAGAGTAATCGTTATGGAAAAGTTAGCCAATATTTCCACTGAAATATTTTTGTCTTATTTCCCTGTTAATAGCATGTGAGGCACCTGGTAGGGAATCCTGACCCTTAAAATTGCCCCTAAAGAGGAGTTCCAATTCTTTTAAGAGAACGTTTGCTCAGGAAACTCAAATTTCATAGAAAAGGGAATCAAGGCATATTTTGAGATTCTGTTTTCGGTTTTCCTCCACATCACAATTTTTCTGCAGTTTATCCAGGGGAAGACAGAAGCATGGCACCAAGGTTAGCCTCCTTCTCATGGATAGAAGGAGCCAGCTGTGCTGGAGTTTCCTCCCCATCCTGCCCCCATACCAAGCCCCCTGACTTACAGAAAGTAAACGACAAATTATGTTTATTGAAGAAATAAATGCATCCCTGGCTTTGATGAGCCCCAGATAAGACGTCTCGAGTAACGTCTGGATATCTCTGCTCTAAACAAAGGCATTGCCGGCTCCAAGTTTGACGTCATTTGTTCATTTCACCTAGTGATTTCATTTCAATCTCACACGCTGTTATTAAGCACCTACTGTGTCCAGCCCTCGGGCAGTGGGCTCAGCGCGCATGGTCCCAGACCACGGGCACTCAAGGAACAGACTCTCCTCACAGTTGTAATTGTTGATTTGTAACTGTGTGTTATATCTTGGTTCCTAAAAATGAGCTCTGCAGGCACGGGAGGCACACTTGGCCATCATGGGAGATTCCCAAAGACCGTCTTTCAAACGCCCTTCCTTCCCAGAAACGGCCCCGTCTGTCAGATCCCAATCTCTGTCGCCAAGTTTTGTTTTGGAAAATGAGCCGCACAGACAAAATAGCTGTTCCTATAATTGTCTTGAAGAGCAAATTAAATTAGTGTTGTGACTGCTCTGCGGCACAAACCCGTGTCATCTGTAGTCCCTTCCCGGCCCGCGGTGATCCGCGTGTCCTCGACACTGTCAGTTCTGCAGGGACGCAGAGCCTCCGACCGTCCTCTCTTCCTGCTCTGTGTTCCCCAGGAGGCTCTGCTGCTGCCGTGACCGCCCCACGCCTAGGGGACGCCCTGGCTCGACCTGGATCAGACCGCGTTTTACACTGGATCTCCTTTAGTTACATTTCTGGCTTTTTCATTAAATAGAGATGGTGGGACTCTACTTTCCCTGAGCACAGAGAATGTGCTTTACACATTTGCATCCCAGGCAAGCTGTACAGAGCTTGGAAACTGTTGTTGTTGGACGGGTGCCTGAGTGAGTGGATGATGGTGTCGTTTCATGCCTTAGTGTGGCTTTCAGAAGAAGCCTTCATTTGACTTAGATCCCCTGATGACGACATGATGACAACATGCAGACTCCAGGCTGTGTGTGAGCCTGTTTTCCTCAGTGGTCACAGGCCTGAAGGTGGAGGACGTCTGGGTTTGAGTCCAGGCCACATAAGTGACTAGCTTTCACGTAGCCCTTGTGCTCCCTGAGTCTCGGGATGGTAACACCATCTATCTTAGAGACTGTGCCTTATTTTGTTGTTCTTCTAAAGAGAGCCACTCTCCTGCCTGACCCACAATTCCTGCAACCCCTGCTTCGTGGCAGACACAGAACATTAGCTCTGTGTCATAGCTACTGGTCCATCTCTCCTGGCCCTTATGTGGCATCATGCTGAGAGCAGAGCCTCTGGCGGGCTTCTCGAGAACCTGGCCATTACCATCTCCTCTGCAGTGTTTGCAGAGACCCCAAGGCTTGCAATCCCGGAGTAGACCCATGTATTCAGAGGTGAGGTAAGTCTGATTGTGTAGACATCTGGGAAAGGAACAAAGAAGCTTTTCCCTCTCCTGTCGTCCATTCAGCTATGGACCAGTTTGGTACAATTCGTGCATGTGTGTATGTGTGTGTCTGCACTCACATGTGTGAACGTGTGCATGCATGTGTGTGCATGTGCGTTTATGGGGAGATGAAGGGGCAGGGATTCCAGGCCACGCCCACCACTGCAGCCCCTCTTCTGTGAGGATGCTCTCATGGTCCATGGGTCTCATCCTGATTCCGGGACAGAGGGTCAAAGCCTCTGTAAGCCCTCAGACAGTGGCCATGGTGCATGTGATGAAAGCAAGCCCACATCCAGAACCTGTGTCCATCCAGGTCAGAGTGGGACACTGCCTCTCCCAGAATGGAGGGTCCCATGGAATTGGCTTGCAGACACACGGCTAGCTGGACTCGCTCAAAGGCCATTCTTTGCTGGGGCTCTGCGCTGGCCTCTATGGCTGGCAGGGTGGCCTCCTGCGAGGATGATGGCTGACCAGCCGTGGTGAGTGGGTGCCCATGCTGCAGGGTTCATGTGGGGCTACTTTGCCCATAAGCCATCGCCAGGTAGGTTGACATCTCTGGGCCGCATTGTCCTGTGTCTGACCTCCAGATGCCTGGATGAGAGACTTTTTGCCTGCTGCAAGGGCGGGGTATGTGATCCTCTATACTTTGATTTGAACTGTCGGTCAGTAGGTCTGTCATGTTGTCTCTTCGACGTATTGTTGGCCCTCAGCTGCCTCCCCCAGCTCTGCGTCCTCTTGCCTCCTGGTTTCCATCCGTCTGAAACACGGAGATACTGCACCAGCTCTCACACCTGCCCCGCCTGCATCCCTGACCAGCGACTGCAGGAGGGAATACCAACCTTGTCCAGCTGGCAAGACCCCCACACCGGAGTCAGCTTCCAACTCTCTTAGGGAGGAGAGCATCTACTTCATGTGATTAACAAGGAATATCCTCAGCTGATGGTGAAGGAAGTTGGGGGTGGGTGGGCGGTAGACAAGCATGGGTTCAGCTCGAGCCACAGGACAAGGAACGCTGGTGGGGCCAACATCACTTGCTCCCCAAGTGTTTTAGGAAAGTTGAAGGTTCTGAGTGGCTGGTGTGTTGCTGTGGGTTGGGGGAGAGGCCCAGGATGTTCTGTGTGAGGACAGGAGGTGGGTGGGTGGGGTGAGGGGAGAAATAAGGTCACCACGCCAATCCAGACACCGGACAGTCTCAAGCAGGTTAGAGTCCAGTAAAGTTAAGGCCCAAGAAGAACCACAAAGGAACATTTTGATTGTGGTCACTTTTGTGAAGACAGTTAAAGACATAAAGATAAAAAGTATCTTCCTGAGGCTGTAGCTCTGCCTTTCTGTCAGATCTGGGTTTGAGGTGAGCATCACATGTGGTTAAGAGCAGGCCATTGGGGGTGTCTGCCCCCAGCAGCTGTGTGATCCCCTGGGCCTCAGTTCCCTTATCTGAAGATCCCAATAATTGTTGTCACATCACCGCACTGTCACCAGGTAGCAGGGCACCAGGTTGTCGGGACAGTTTTCCTGATGGAAAAACAGGCAAATATCCCCTGAAACTTTCAGTTTGAGTCTACAGCAAACATTCCTGTGTAAGTGACCCACTTTATCCAGGAGACATACTTTACAGATACAAAGAGGTCAAAGCACTTCATTAAAAATATATTGTCGGAAGAAAAGATCCAATTATGCTTCACATGATATGAGTGATCAATATAATTAAGAAATGAACTCCCCATAAAAAGGCTGGCAGACAGCATATTCCAGCAGGATTGATATTGTATAAGTGGGCTAATTAAATATTTATCAGGTGTCAGCAGTGGCCAAAGCACAGTGCTAGGTGTTATGGGGTATACAAAATATATTTCCGTTACTAAGGAACTCGAATATAATAGTCTGATCATGCATAATAGAGGGAGGATGTGATCGGTGTGGCCAAAGGGGCAGGAAGATGAGCTTGGACATTCAGATGAGGTTTTCCATGTATCAGCATTTCTGCCCTGAGTGCTCAGTCTGAAATATTCAGAGAAAATTTATTTAATTAAAGTATCAGTCATATTCCCTTATACATTTGCTTCTGTGCTCACAAATATAGATTCTGTCCTCTCTGAGAGCAAAACTGTTTGGGTTACTCAGAAAGGGGGGAAATGCCCTTTCACTGTCTTGATCTGGAAATGGAAATGAAAGCAGGAAGTCAATTAGATTTTTGGAAAGCACACGACATGGTTCTTGTAAGTGGGAGGCTGATGGGGAGAATCTGTCCTGTGTGAGTCAGGACAGTTGTGTCAGCGGCTGTAAGAGCAGCACCACATCTCGGGGACAACTGACTGATGTGCAGCACCTCCTGGGACTGTGGGTTCAGAGGTCTGGGCTCCTCCTCCTGGGGGCCACTGTCTTCAACATGGGGCATCTTCAAAGCCCCCCAGATCCTTTTCATTAGGCAGCTGATCACACAAGACTCTTAGAATCAAGCCACAGCACAACAAACACAACCTTGCCCCCCTCTCCTTGAGTAAACGCATTCCCACGGCCCCAACCTGATGCAAAGGAGGCAGACTTTCTGGTGAGAGTCGCGTGAGTTCTCGCCTCAGCCTTGGCTGTGAAAGCCGTCTGGCATGGTGTGAACGCTTTGCAGGAGGGAGGATGTAACACCTGTGGGAATCAGCCGTGGGGGAGGGCATGGGTGTGCAGGCTGCGCCTGCTCTGCACCGTTGCTTCCAGACTCACGTCCATTCACCCAGCAGGACTTTAGTCCAGTGACTCCCTTTGTGCAAAAGATTAAAAGCTGCCGCCTCTTCACAAGTGTCTCATGGGCTACACGGCAGGGTGGACAGCAGGGGAGAAAGGGATCATCAGCTTGAAAGAACCATATCTGTCTGTCTAGCTATGTATATCTTTATATGCATAAGGCTATATATAAACCTCGTGGTAACCACAAATCAAAAATCTATGATAAATACACACACAACAAAGAGAAAGGAATCCAAACATAATACTAAAGATAGTCATCAAATCACAAGGGAAGGCAACAAAAGAAGAAGAAAGGAACAAAAAGAACTTTTAAAAAAACAGAAAAAATTAGCAGAATGTTAGTAAGTACATACCTAACAACAACTACTTTAAACGTAAATGGAGTAAATGCTCCATTCAAAAGACAGAGAGTGGCTGAATGGATACAAAATAAGACCCATATTTATGTTGCCTACAAGAGACTCGCTTCAGACGTAAAGACACACAAAGATTGAAACTGAGGGAATGGAAAAAGTTATCCCATGCAAATGGAAATAAAAAGAAAGCTGGGGTAACAATACTTATATCAGACAAAATAGACTTTAAAACAAAGGCTGTAACAGGAAACAAAGAAGCACATTACATAATTATAAAGGGATCAATCCAAGAAGAAGACGTAACAATTATAAATATATATGCACCTGGCATAGAAGCATCTAAATACATAAAGCAAATATTAACAGACATAAAAGGAGAAATTGAGCGTAACACAATAATAGTAGAGGACTCTAACACCCCACTTACATCAATGGACAGATCATCCAGACAGAAAATTGATAAGGAAACACAAGTCTTAAATGACATATTAAATCAGATGGACTTAATAGACATATATAGAACATTCCATCTGAAAGCAGCAGAATCCACATTCTTTACAGTGTATATGGAACATTCTACAGGATAGATCACATGCTAGGCCACAAAACAAGTCTCAGTAAATTTAAGATTGAAATCATATCAAGCACCTTTTCCAGCCACAACACTATGAGCCTAGAAATCAACTACAAGAAAAAAACTGCAAAAACCCATAAACACATGGAGGCTAAATAATATGCTACTAAACAACCAATGAATCACTGAAGAAATCAGAGAAGAAATTAAAAAATACCTGGAGGTGAATGAAAACAAAAACACAATGATCCAAAATCTGTGGGATGCAGCAATACAGGTCTAAGAGGGTGATTTATACTGATACAAGCCTACCTCAGGAAAACAAGAAAAATCTCAAATAACTTAACCTTACAGCTGAAGGAATGAGGAAAAGAAGAACAAACAAAATCCAAAGTTAGAAGAAGGAAAGAAATGATACAGATCAGAGCAGAAATAAATGAAACAGGACTTAAAATAATAGAAAACATCAAAGCAACTAACAGCTAGTTCTTTGAAAAGAGAAACAAAATTGATAGGCATTTAGCTAGACTCATCAAGAAAAAAAGAGAGAGGGCCCAAATAAATAGAATCAGAAATGAAAAAGAAGTTACAACCGACACCTACACGTTCAATGCAGTCCCCATCCCCATCAAAATACCAATGGCTTTTTTCACAAACTAGAACAAATAATCCTAAAATCTGTACAGAAATACAACAGAACCTGAATAGCCAAAACAATCTTGGGAAAGGAGAACAAAGCCAGAATTATCATGCTCCCTGATTTCAGACTATACTACAAATCTACAGTAATTAAAACAGTATGGTACTGGAACAGGAATAGACACATAGAGCAATGGAACAGAATACAGAGTCCCAAAATAAACCCACACTTATACTGGCAATTAATGTATGACAAAGGAGACAAGACTATGCTGGGGGAAGACAGCCTCTTCAATAAATGGTACTGGGAAAACTGAATAGCCAGATGTCAAAGAATCAAACTGGACTATTTTCTTATAATGTATACAAAATTAAACTCAAAATGGATTAAAAACTTAAATGTAAGGCCTGAGACCACAAAACTTCTAGAAGAGAACTTAGGCAGTGTGTTCTTTGACATCAGTCTTAGCAGTATGTTTTTGGATCTATCTCCTCAGGCAAAGGAAACAAAAGCCAAAATAAAGAAATGGGACTACATCAAACTAAAAAGCTTTTGCACAACGAAGGAAACTATCAACAAAGCAAAAGGGCCACCTCCTGAATGGGAGACAATATTTGCAAATGATGTATCTGATAAGAGGTTAAATCCAAAATACACAAAAAACTCATACAACTCTCAACATCAAAAACAAAAAATCCATTAAAAAATAGGCAGAGGACCTGAATAGGCATTTTTCTAAAGAAGACACACCGATGGCCGACAGGCACATGAAAAGATGCTCAACATCTAATCATCAGGGAAATGCAAATCAAATCCACAATGAGAGTTGTTAGAGAGTAAATCCACAATCCTCACACCTGTCAGAATAGCTATTATCAAAAAGACAACAAATAACAAGAGTTGGCGAGGTTGTGGAGAAAAGGGAACATTTGCACTGTTGGTGGGAAAGTAAGCTGGCGCAGCCACTATGGAAAACAACATGGAGTTTCCTCAAAAAATTAAAAATAAAACTACCGTATGATCCAGCAATTCCACTCCTGGGTATTTACCCAAAGGAAACAAAAAGACTAATTTGAAAAGACATATGCACTCCTGTGTTCATTGCAGCATTATTTACAATAGCTAAGATTTGGAAGCAATCTAAGTGTACATCGACAGATGAATGGATAAAGAAGATGTGGTATATATAAACACTGGAATATTACTCAGCCATAAAAAAGAATGAAATGTTGGCATTTGCAATAACATGGATGGACCACTTATGCTAAGTAAAATAAGTCAGATGGAAAAAGACAATTACCCTACGATTTCACTTATATGTGAAATCTAAAAACAAAACAATGAACAAGCATAACAAAAGAGAGAGTCATAGGCACAGAGAACAAACAGGTGCTTGCCAGAGGGGAGGGTGGCGGGGGGCATGAGAGAAATAGGTGAGAGAGATTAAGGGGTACAAACTTCCAGGTGCAAGATGAATGAGTCATGAGTATGAAATGTACAGTGAGGGGAATATTGTTTGAATTAGGAATACCTAATACCTTTGTGTGGTGACAGAGGGTAACTAGACTGGTCGTGGTGATCATTTTGAAATGTATGGAATTGTGGAATCCCCACGTTGCGAACCAGGAGCTGACGTAGGGTTGTAGGTCAATTACACTTCAGACACAATCAGACAAAGCCAGGGAAATAGAGATCAGATATGTGGTTCCTAGAGGTGGGAGTAGGGGGGAGGGGAAGCAGATGAAGGTGATCAAAAAGTACAGACTTGAGTCACATGATGAATAAGTACCAGGGGTGCAAGGTACAACGTGATGAATGGAATGAACACGTGCGTGTTACGTATGAAAGTTGTTAGAGGGTAAAACCTCAGAGTTCTCATCACAAGGGAAGAAGTGCGTTTTTTCTATTTCTTTAATGTTGTATCTGTATGAGATGATGTATGTTCACTAAACTTACTGTGGTAATTATTTCATGATGCGTGTAAGTCAAATCCTTACGCGGTACACCTTAAACTTATACAGTGCTGTGTGTCAATTTTATCTCAACCTGGGAGAAAAAAAAGAAAGAAATTTGTATCCCTTTCCCCCCCGCCCCAAATGCAAAACGTTAAGACATTTGTACAACAGATACAAACAGTGCCCTAGCCATTGGGTTACACTACCTCCTAGATCAGTCAGTGTCATTAGCAGCTAAGCAAGGCTTCTCCCCCGACATCACGCATTTATTCCATTGCTACAGCACCAGCTCTGATAAGGAGAAACATTTGTTTTCTTTATCTCCTCTCCTACCCCCTCTAAGGAGAAGATCCGATGCCTCCAGCGTTGTCTGCATTTTGCATGACACTCTGCGTCACTTTATCTGGGATATCAAGGTTAATATAGAAACATTTTATGACTGTTGTCTTCCTGGGACGGTTATGGAAATAAGATGTTTATCTCACAGAGTTCTCTCAGCAAAGGGAAAACATGTAAAATAAATAGAAATAAATAAATAAATCGGAAAAAGTAACTCACAAACAGTTTTGCAAATATAAAGTGCATGAGCGATTGTGTCCTGAGGGTATAGAATTAACTCACACGATGATAATTTATATTTTATGTGAGTTTTATTTTTATACACCTGCTTTTCTTTGCAATTCATGAAAAAGCATATTGATATCAAGGCAATCATGCAGTCACGGAATTCATAATCCTAACTGGGAGACTTCACATCAATATGACATGTCTCTTTTATGCTAACTCTAGCAATTTAGAAAAAAGTACAGGTTATAAACAGCTAATAAAACTTCGCCATTTGTTTGCCTGATACATTCTTTTTCCATTCGATGGAGTCGTGGGCTCCTGCTGGCTTTGGAGAAATCCTAGTTTGCAGGAAGGGGAAGGGCTTGTAGCACAAGCTCAAGAGTCACCTGCACGTCCTCCTGTGGGTTTAAGTCGGGCGGGTTTGTCGGCGTTTGGGTTTTCAGACTGTAGGCTTTGGGCTGAAGGCTGAAGTCCACTCCAAGCTTGACTGTGCTGCGTGGCCCTGTGTGGGTTACAAAAGGGGTCAGTGAACGGGCTGTGAAGGGACTGGTACCAACTGCTTAGGCTTTTCTGGTCACGTGGCATCTGTTGCATCAACTCAGCTACTCTCAGTGCCGAAGCAGCCGTCAGCCTCGGTCTGTCCCCCAAACACCTTTGATTATGTGCCCGAACGATGAATTTCATACGATGCTGCGTGTCCTGACATGTGATGATTCTTTTCATTTTTTCAACCACTTAAAAATCATTCTAGTTCATGGGAGGCACAAAAGCGGGATTTGGCGTGTGGGCCACCGTGTGCTGACCCCTGGACAGAGGGCAGGCTCCGCAGCAGGCTGCTGGGTTTTGACCCGCTTCTGTGCTCCACTGGCCGAGCTGCGCTGAAACGACCTGCTTGGATGTCATGGGTTCTTTGTACAGTGGGGCTCCTGCCCTTCCTTCCAGGGCGGCTCAGGGAACCACAGAGGCCATGAGCGCAGATGCCCTGCAGACATGTGCCCCCAGAACTGCTCTGCAGGGCTGGGTTCCGGACGCCCCTCACTTATCTGGGGGTCTAAACACGGTGGCTGCTGGGCCCTCAGCTGGAATGGGTGGAGGATCCAGGCAGGGACGGTGGTTGTCCTTTCCTCTTTCACAACCTTGCTCCAGCCTGCGCGGGGTGCGGGGCCCGCCCTGCACTAGGGGCTCCCGGTGGGTGTGCGGCTGGGTCCCGCTGTCTCTGAGGCCCATCCGGGTGGGCGCCCAACGTTGCACAGCTCGGCAGCGTGATGGCATCACCCCGTGACTGAGGCAGGGTGTTCAGCGCTGGGAGGGCCTGGAAGTAGGAGAGCCTGTGCCGTGTGCTGCTGGGGCGCCTGCTTCATTTAGTGCGGTGTGGCTGCGTGGACGGGGCCACGTTTGGGGCCCACTGGTGGGAATTCAGCCGGCAGCGCTCAGACATTTGGCTGGTGTTACTGCCCCACGGGTAGAAACTTCTCGTTTTGTTGTCTCTCTGTCTCTCTCCGTCCTGTCCACTTTTCTCCTAATGCACCCTGGCAGCCTGGCCTGTGGCTGAGACAGATCACCTGACTTGGAAGGAAACACCGTGAGAAAGAAAGTGGAGAGGAGGCATGACGGGTGAGTGGGGCGTGGCTGCCTCACCTGTTCTCACCAGGTGATGCTGCCTCGTGGGTGAAAAGAAAGCAGAGACCGGGACTGAGAGGGTCCCACTTCCATCCACAGCAGGAGCCGGGTCATGTATGGAATTCTTTCAACTAAAGACACGACCATCACTTTATTCTATTCTAAAAAATTAATTAATTAATTTTAAAAACATCTTTATTGGAGTATAATTGCTTTACAATGGTGCGTTAGTTTCTGCTTTATAACGAAGTGAATCAGCTATACATATACATATATTCTATCTTTTTTTAAAACAAAAAGGAGCATGGACCACAGGATAGTCATGCTATCATGGCCAGTGAGGAACATGTGAACAGTCGTATTTCTTCAAATGCCATTTTGTGTGTACATTGTCACTGAGGCACTGATCCCAGCTCAGTTTAGGTGATGTGAAACGTAGTTGAATTCTCTCGGGGTGGGTTAAAAATTTGCATAAATAGTTCGGGTCAGCTGATACCTCCCAGGAGGGAGAAGGGTCCTTACACCCCTTAGAGTCATAAGGGAGATAGAACTGTCTCTACCCTTTCGGGGTAAAGCTCAGAGACCCCCAGACACTCAGGAAGGTTATTGTTTAATTCGTGGAGGAGATCATGCTTGAGGCTGTTCCCGCGGGTTGAAATGTTTCTCTCGACTCTGCCCCTCACCCGGGACCTGACCACCTTCCGCAGCCCCAGGCTGCAGGGGACGCGCCTCGACTTTCCTTCCTTCTTCTCCTTAGCTCTGAATGCGCCGCAGCGTTTGCCTCCGCGATGCCACCTCCCCCCGCAGCTGCTGTCCCTCCACCGCGTGCACGTCCCGTCAGCTCGGTCTTGCCCAGGGCCAGCCGGCAGCGAGGGTGCAGGGGCATCCTTGGGTGGACCGCGGTCCCACAGACGTGCGCTGGCCCTGCCTGCACCCGGCTCTGAAGCTTCTCGGGCACGTTCGCTTTAAACATAACTGGTTTGCTTATCACAGCAGCCTCTGCGATTTCTTAACCCCTTCACATGTCTTCTCAATTATTAATAATTCTCTCTTACTGGGCGATGCCTTCTTTTGGGACTTCTTATAAAATATTTCTGGTGAGGGCTAACTCTTATTTATTTAATATACGCTCATGTGATTGGTGCAGAATCGTCATCAATATGCCATCTACTGCAGGTCTGAGAATTCTTTCCTGATTCTTTGATTAAGCCTGCATCTCTTTTACAGGTCCCCACGCCGCCACACATGCACACACAGTCTCTCTCTCTCTCTCTCTCTCTCTCTGTCTCTTTCTCTCTACTAGTTTTTGGTGGTGTCCTTTCTTAAACAGGATGGATCTGAAATCAGGGAGCCCTTGGCTGGACCAGGCCTCCCATGCGTCCTGCACGCAGTTTGCTGTATATTTCCCGGGCCCCTTCCATCTGCATGTGGCTGGCCACGGTGCCCGTAGTGCTCTGGGTCCCTCATCACTGGGACCCCCTCTGCTCACTCGGCCGTTGCCTCATCGCGTCAGCATTCTGGTGCAAAACTTTCACTTTCCAGGAGAAATGCCAGCAGATGAAAGACCCCAGCTCAACCTTTTCCTCTGGAAGCCAGAGGGGAAAGGCTTGGGGAGAGCTGGAGATGCTCACGTCAGCCCCCGGCCAGCCCCACGACCACCCGCCTCACCCCGAGGCCCCCATGACCGCCGGGCGACTCCAGGCGGCTGGAGCCTGAGACTGGGGGCGGGGAGGGAGCGCGGCCCGGGGCCAGGCTGACGGGAGTTCCCAGCAGGCTGTGCCGCAGCGTCACAGCTTTCCCCTTCCCAAGAAAAAACAGTGTTATTATTATATGTCTAATTCCCTAATGTGTGACCTAGCAGCCCGTATCATCTTACAGAGGGTGAGGAGCAGCGAGGAGGGAGGACGTGTGATCAGAGCTTTCAATATCCCCCCCGCCGGCCCTTACATCATCCGCCGCCCTCTAAGAGGATTTTCAGCCGGCTTGGCTTCGTTATTAAAATAGTAATTAATTTTTTCCTCTTCACAAAACCCGGGGACCTTCAGATGGAGGGCTCGGCTGCGAGGGCAATCTCCTTTGAAAGTGGCCTTTCTGGAAGCCGTAATCGGCTCCCCAGCTGTACAGTACACATGTTCTCCAGTAAATGTGATTAAAGAGCTGCACAAAAAACCCCTTGCAGAAAATTAATTCAGTTTCCAGAATAAAAAGTTTGATAAAGTTGTGCAATGCTCCAATGACAGCGCATAATAGAAGGCTAGAGTCTTACCCCTTGAAGGATAAATGAGCGGCCAGAAAGGTCTGGTAGTTCCCAGAGAAAAAACATCTGCTACAGCTAATTCACGTGCGCCTCCCTCTGACTGCAAGCCTCACCGGCCACGCCAGGCAGCAGGAGGCCCAGACTCGCTGCTGGCGGGACAGTTTCAGGCTGGGGTCCCCGTGTCGTCCTCGGCCCCCGTCAGGGCCCGTCCCGCTCCGCCCCGTGACCGGCGTCCCCGCAGAGACCCACAAGGGGCCGGGACGGGGCCCCGGTGGGGACCTTCCTTGCTATGCAAGGCGGGCTGTGGGCAGTGGAAGCTTAAGACCTGGTCGGAGCCCTGCCTGCTACTTACTCTTCTTAACTTCTCCAAAGCTCAGGTTTTTGCTCCTGAAACAAGACTAATGTGTCTCCTTTTGGGGTTATCATGAGAATTGAATGAAATGATAAATCTAGAGGGTTTGCCACCGTTCCTGCTGCGGGAGCTGCCATCAGTAGCTGCAGGCGTTGGAGGGTGGAGAGAACACGGCCCGCAGCTCCTTCTCCTCTGGGGACGGAACCTGCCTTGTGTCCTGCAGCGGGCCGACCCCTCCCGAGTTGTGTCCCCCCTGGAACTTCAGGATATGGCCTTATTTAAGGTCTTTGCAGATTTAGTTAAGTTAAGGATCCCGAGACGCAGTCGTCCTGTGTGCAGCATGGCCATAACTCTACTGGCTGGTGTCCTTACAGGAAGACACACAGGGAGAAGGCCGTGTGGCCGGAGGGATGTGGCCACAGCCATGGGGGCCCCAGGGCCACAGCAGCTGGAAGAGGCAGGAAGGTTCCTCCCCTGGAGCCTCTGGAGGGAGTGCGGCCCTGCTAGCACCTTGATCCCAGACTTCCCGTCTCCAGAGCTGAGAGAGGATAAATTCTGCTGCTCTGAGCTGCCAGGTTTGTGATAATTAGTCAGGTTGCCCTGGGAGACCAACAGGAGACAGGGAAGGTCAGCCCATCTCGCAGGAAGGCGACCTCAGACACTGAGACGAGGGGCCTGGGCTCGTCCGCGCTCCTTGCACACCTGCGGAGAGGGACGGGGAGGCTCACCCGGGTCAGCCTCGGCCCAGGTGAGGCCACTGCCTGGGCTGGGGGTGGACGAGACACACAGCAGGCCTGTCCACGGGCTGCAGACTTTGGTCTGAAGATACCTGAGCAAAAGGGCCATGGGCTATTTTGAGTGGCATCCCGTGGCCTCTCTGGCCGTGTTGGTTGCCTCCGGGGAGTGGCAGCGCCAACCCCATAGCGGGCAGCCTGCCCCTTGGCCTTCCTGGCTTCTGACCCCGGACGGGGCGGGCGGGAGCTCTGACCGCAGCTGGAGACCAGCCCGGCAGGACAGCTCGGCCCAGGACTTCCCCATCCCCCCTGGGCCGCTGCCTCCCCTCGGCGGCCGTCTCCTAGCTTCTGACCACGGTGCCCGTGTCTGGATCAGGGAGGGAAAGGAACTCTTCTCTCAGCCCTCTGCCAGCCTGTTCCTCCACCTGCCAGGGACCCCAAGGAGGGGGAGGCGGGGTGGGGCAGGCAGCCCTCTGTGCAAGGGTCCTCACTCCTCTCTTGCAGACTGAGGGCTGGTGGGCAGACAGCAGGGCCTGCGCCAGGGACGGGGTCATGAGCCTCCCTGTCACCGAGCACCTGTGGGCTCTTCCAGGGGGCGCTGCAGCTGGGGGACATCGTGTCCACCCCCCTGCCCCAGTTGCATCCTCTGCTCCCCTCTTTCTTTGGTTTCGAAGAACTGCCTGCCTGTCTGGTTCATTACAACTTAAAGCAGCCACTGGAAAAATGGGACATAGAGAAAGAAAAATAGTTCCGATTACGTCTCCTTTTGCACTAAAAAGACCTTTTACATTTGTATAAAAATACACAAATTCAGCGTCTCAGGCAGAATTGTATCAGAAAGAAAGTTCTTGAACGTCATGACTCTACATGTGGCTGATTTTACTTCCTAAGATGAAAAGAAACAGATTCTCATACCCGAGGAGATGGAGACGGTTCACCTCCTCGAACATGGAATAAATTCTGTATGTTTTCCTGTGGAAGTTTCCGCACTGAAATAATAATTGTTAATATACTTGAGTGAGAACATGCTCTTTCTCGGTAGGCGACGGTCTTTGCAACCCCAAACATTTGAGCAAAGCGATTATCAGCAATGTCCTCTTCAAATTCCTCCACCTTTTGGCAGCAGGGTAAGAACACACGAGAGACAGAAATGGTGTGCGTCTTGCTCTATCTCAGTCGTTCTTCTTGTATCTGAGTGGGGCGCCTTCAGAATTAGAGACACCAGTTTTATTCCACTTCTTAAGGTCGGTTTAATAAATTAACTGACCTGAAATGAACATCTGATCTGATCTGAAATGGACTTTACTTGTGTGAATTGAGGCTGAAACCTGTGCCAGTGTTCTTGGAAACATCTAGAGTACTGACAGCTTGAGAAACTAAATTTTAAACTTAAAGGTTAGAAACCCCTTTTTTCTTTTCCTTCAGTTTTCCAGAGTCTGTACTGGGGCCCTAAGGTCCGCAGTGGAACAGGGGCCCTTCCGCGTTTTGCCCACGTGGATGGAGCCTGTCCCCGGTGTTGGGTGTGGCTGCCCACACGCTGTACACTTGACTCCATCCTGTTGGATGCACATTCGATTCACGTGGTCTGCAGGTTTTCCGTGTGTTGCTTGTGTGTCCTGCTTCCCTCTGAGGGCAGCGTGGCTTTGGGGGCCCTACTCCTGTCCCCTCAGGGGACGGCCCAGCCAGAGAGTCTTGGATCGGAGTGTAGAATGGTGTCTAGTACCCAGTAAACACTTCATTAGTGTTACTTATTGCTTTAATTTACTATTATTACTTAACTACAGGTACTCAGGTCTTCCAAACTGAAAACTGAAAACCCTGAAGCTTCCCTAACAGGCAGCACGCAAAATTAATTTTTTACACTTTCTAATATTTTATTCCTTTTATTTTCAGCGATGTTCACCTGGGTCCAACCCTTGATTCCTGGCGTGAGCTCTGTCCGACCAGCAGGATGTGTGTTGGTGTGAAGCCGTCCTGCCCTTCCCAGAACGGGCCCCTATTCAGCTTCTTGCAGGTACGAGGCTAATGGTTCAATTACTTGTGGGGCGAGATCAAAGGACAGGAAATGGCTGTCATGGCCCAGAGGAAATATTTGTAGAAAAAGGGGCCCAGCAGCAAATAAAGCCCTAATTAATGTCCAAGTCCCGCGCTGATAAACGGACCACAGTCAGAGGCAGGGCAAGCGTGTGTCCAGGCTGCAGTGGATTTTGTGAATTAGAAGCTCCCTGTTTCCGGGGATTAAGGGCGGGAAGGAGGGGTGGGGTCTCCAGGGGCTGCTGACAAAACCTTCGGAGTTTGCGTTTCACCCTCAGGGAGGATCTTGGAACTCCCTGCCTCCTGGGGGGCTCCTGACCCCTCCAGGAAATGGCACTGTCATTGCTGCTGTCAATTCTGCCTGGGCCCCAGAGCCTGCTGCTTGGGTGGGAAGGATGGCTGCGGTTTTGAACCAAAGGACTCTCACCTTTATTTTACACTTAGCTTAGCGCTTCCTGGAATTTACACGTGAAGAAAAGTTTGCATTTTAAGGGAAAACACAGGACAAGTTGGTGTTTTGCTCTGCTCTGTGTCTTCATTTTATATGGAGGTGGGATGGGCGTGTGGCTGGGATGAGGTCACCAGGAGGCAAGGTGAAGCCTCCTCTTTCATATAATACGCGTTCTGCTTTGCATTCAGATGACCATAAATCAATGCATTTAAATTCAAACGAAAAGTGGAAAAGATACAGAGTCTGAAAAGCCTGTATTCTTTAAAACCAGGAGATTAATGTGGAAGTTGTCATAGCCGTTCCTGCAGAGCACGGCGACTCCTGCCTTGCAGGAAAGTACACAACCCAGAGAGAAGAAGTGCTGGATGCCGGGCTGTGTCGTGCGCGACCCTTTAATCTGATGCCGTTCCAGGCGGGGTCAGCATAGACCCTGTGAGGAGGACAGGCACCAGTTTGGAATTGGGGAGGGGGAGGTCACACTGGGAAAAGCATCTACGGAGCACAGACTGGAAGGCGGAAAAGATGGTGTCAGCTTCATATCTTTAACTGAGAACTCCTTCCCCCTGTTCGGTGAGAACACACTTCCAGCTCAGTGGAAACACTCACAGCCGTGTCATCACACAGTTGGTACCCGGATCTGACTGAACGTGCTGCTGAAAGAACGGGAAAGTCTCCATTAACCAGGGAATGTCACAGGATCAATTACTTCTGGTGCAGGATCCGGGACTCACATCCTGAGGTGGATTTTTGGGGAGGTACTGATGAGTGAGTGCCAGAAATAATAATCTGACATTAAGCTCTCGTGAATCTGACCAAATGCATGTCTAAGAAGAGAATTTATGGGAAGTCAGATTGTGTGCGAGTTCATGAACGCATTTCTTTTTGAATGTGACAGAAAAACGATTCGTTATACCTTTAATCAAACTGTGAATTGAACAGATATTGAAAATGCACACAGAATCTATTAAAATGACACCAGAAATATGGCTTCGGTGAACAAGGGGAAAGATGTGCAAAGTGACCCTTGAAAACTTGGACAAAAAGTCTTCCACCGTCGTGCGTCAGGAGGCTCTGAACCGCAGAGCGGTTTCGTGTCTGGAGCCCTGGACGTGCCCCAGACCCTCCTGATAGAAAATCACGCCTCGGGAAAGCTATTTTCAGGTAGGGTTTTTCCCGTGATCTGAGTCTTGCAGTGGATTTTGCAGAATAATGTAGGAATAAAGTCTCAGCAAAGACTATGAGAGCAAATGAGTCAGTGGGTTGCTCAGAGAAGTCTAGGGTGGGAGGGGTCTTTCGTGGAGGGTGACTGGGGAGGGGGTCTTTGTGGAGGGGTGAGTGGGAGTGGGGTGCTTTCGTGGAGGGGTGGGGTTCAGTCCTCCCCAGCCCCGAGTGGCTCTCCATTGGAGCTTCATCACATCTCTGACTTCTCGGGTGAAAGGCATCTCCAGCCCATCTCCCCGCAAGTGCGTCCTGCCTGGAAGGGCCTTTCTCTCTCTCCCGCTGGGAGGCCTCTGTGGCCCAGTGACACTGTGCGGGGGCTTGTCTGTGTGGTCTTCACTGCGGATGCCGGGTAAGGAGCTGCCGTCCCCTCCGCCCGACGGTAGGTGACATTCCTTTCGCTCTGGTTGTTCGTAACCCTAGGTTCCCATCTTGCCGGGCCATCACCAGGTCTGTCCTCATGCTCTTGGTGTTTCAGCAGCTCTGGAGGCGGTGATTGCTCCCCTTCCCGAAACACTTTCCTCCTGGTTTTCCCTCGCGTCCCCTCTCCAGGCCCCGCCCACCCCAGCAGGCCCCGCCCACTCCTCGGCCCTGTCCTCACCAACCGGAGCATCACTTATCAACCCCTCGGCTCTAAGCGCTGTGTGCGCACGAGCGTGCGTGCGCGTGCACATAATTTCTCTGGCTCTGCAGATGCAGAAGCAAGGCCCAGAAGCGCTGGGATTTTTCCGCGGCCACATCACAGGGCAGCGAGAGGCTGGCCGGGAACCCAGGACCCCTGACTCCTGCCTCAGCCTCTGTCCCCCCTCGCGAGCTTCTCAGATGGGACTTGAACTGGGGGCGGGAGAGGACAGACAGGGGGTCAACACACCTGGCACTCGGGGCCTGGGCTTCATGGTCTCCTAGGTGGGACAAGGGTGCGTGTCGTCCCGGAGACCTTGCCCCGGGGACCTACCTTACAGCCTCAGGGTCGGTTTGGCGAGTCAGGGGTGGGAGCTCAGGGCCAGTTCTGTGGAATCCTGGGCCTTTATCAGCTCCAGCCGGAACGGGATGGGCTGCACCGCCCCCTAGTTGAACATCCATGGTCCCTGACTTTGATATTTCTCTGTGCAAGGATGCTGCAGCTTCTGCTTGTGGCCCTGCTGGGCCGGGCTTAGGCGGAGGGGCAGCCCTGAAGGCCTCTGCCTGCATCTTCCGTCTCGAGCTGGAGGACAGGGCGCTGTGACCTCGTTCCTCTTTCTCTGGGTTCTATGTTCCCTGACTTGCGTTATGTGGCGTTCGGGGCTCTTTGCACCATTTGCCGTGATTGTGGGGCATTTTTCGCAGGGATCTGCCATTCCCGTTTTCTCTGGTGAACTCAGCGTGTGCTCTGAATGGACCAGCATCTTGGACATTATCCACACAGACCCATGACGTGGATGCTGTGAGCTCTCAGCTCAGCGTTGGTGGAAGTCCCCGTGCTGACTTCCCTCACCGTCCTCTGCATCTCCTAAGATAAAATCTTGTCTAAAGTGTACTTCTCTGTGTCTTCTTTGTCAGTGGTCCCAGCCTCTAAATTTACAGATAATAGATCAACATGATCTCACAGTGTACTTAATTGATAAGAAATAACATTAAAGAATCAAATGGAAATGATTATTGCTTAGATATGTGACGCTGACAGAAGCACAGGACATTTTAAAAAGGACCCTCATGGGTCCTTCTTGGTCGTGGTGAAAACGCACTTGGCTCCAGAAGACGTGTCTGCTGGGGGCTGTGAAGGAGGGTGACGGAGCTGCTCTGGGCAGAAGGAAACCTACGGGAAAGACTTGGGTCCAAGGGACCCCTCTCTGGGAGCGGGGTGGGCGTTCACAGAGAGAAATGAGAAGATGCGTTCCTGATGTGAAACAGGCAAGTGAACGGAGTGCATTGTAAATAAAGGCAAGCAGGACAAGAATACAAAGAAACCTTCTGCTGGCCTCCAATCAGCTCTGGCACTGTTACGGTTTTTGGAAACTTTCCTCATAAGAGAAGTGGAAAAATAAATTGCATAGGCACCATTTTAAATTGCCACAAAATTTCCCCAGGACGTGGATGAGATGCAGAGGTTACTTTTGTCCTGCGCTGAGTAGGGAGGGCTAAGGCTGAGAGAGGTGCCCCTGGGCCACCGCCAGTCACTCTGTTTGATTTTCAAAACGGGGAGCCCTGTGGAGTCAGGAGACAGCCTCACCTCTAGAGGTCCTGTGGGTTCAGGGTGCTCCATCCCCACGGTATGTATGGCCTGGTGGGCTCCGAGCACTGGCTTCTGGAGCGGCCCTGAGAGGAGGCCCGAGGACGTGGCCGTAGATGCCTAAAGGCAGCAGTGCCACCACCTGGCCCCAGGAGGACCCGGCACTCGTGCCCCCTTGGGGAGGGAAGCCCATTCTCCAGCCACTGACCACTGCTGTTCAGACCAGTCCTGCGGGCGTCAGGTGACCAGGGACCAGTCCCACTCCCGGGGAGGGTGGCACACGTGAGGACTGTGCCAGACGGCGGCAGTGGGCAGGCTCTTGGGCAGGGGAGCCCGCGGCTGTCTGCCAGGGTCACTGAGGGAGGGGGTGGTCCACCCTGGGCAGTCTGAGTGCAGGTGTCCTGGCGATGCCCTTCAGAAAGTCTAACGGGCTCAGGACACATGATGAGCTGTCCACAGGCCAACCTCCAGCCTGGGGGAGCTGGAGAAGCTAGGCCAACAGACCCACAGGGACAGAGTGACCTCCCCATGACGTCCAGAGGAGCCCGCCAGGCCCCATGCTTGTAACGCCGGGCGCTGCCCCCTGCCCGGAGCCCCTCCCTTCGCACGCTGAGAGCTCAGGCTTCAGGACTTGCTGTCTGTGGGTGAAGAGTACAGCGTGGCCCTCACTTCCTGTTCTCTCAGTGACTGAGCAGACGGGCACGGTTGGTTTTGGTACCGTTTCTACAGAGCCGGGCGATGCTCTCTGCCCGCGTGGGACGAGGACACGCTTGCTCTGAGGCTGAGGAACGGCGAGCTGCTGAGCCTCGACGTTCAGCCTGCTGTCCAGCCTCCCTTAGGTGACGTGTGACGTTGCGAGTCCCTTCCCTGGGGTGTGTCTGCCCGGCCCGGCCCTGGCCCAGATGGAAACGCTCTTGCTGCGGCGCTGGTGCCCTGGGGCCAGGCCGTGCCTGCATAAGGGCCCCTCGCTTTTCCCACCTGCTGGTCGTCTGCTTCCGCGACGCTGAGCACAGTGGGGTCCTGGGTGTGCCCGGGGCGTGTGGCGGGTGCCCCCTGCCCCCCCGAGGCCGCAGCTTCGCACAGGTTGCCTGGCCCCTTCCCTCTTCTCTTTCCTCCTCCTGCTTTCTCTCCCCCAGCTGCCACCCTCTGCAAAGGAAGCTGGCATTTCCCACGTGTTCAGCCACTCAGAAAGGCCAGCTCTGTGAATATAAGCTGTGGGCGAGGAGGGCGTTCCGTGTACGCCGGCCATTCGAACCTCGTTCTCCCAGCAGCACAAGGAAACCAGGGGAAATGCCGCGGCTCTTCCGTCTGTTACCAGGGAGCTGGTGCTGTCGTCACGAAGCGCAGATCAGGGGCTGGTGCAGAAAATAACCAGATGTCACTCAGGGTTAACGGTCGCCGTAAGAGGCCGGAGTCCGCAGCAGCGTGGCCAGGCCGGGGGCCGTCGGAAGGGGGACCCGCGTGCAGAGCACAGACTCCACTTATTGATGAAACGGCTCTGAGCTGGGCAGAGTCCTCAGTCTCTTTGTATCTCCTCTTTTACCCGTGAAGCCCTTTTTCCTACCAGATGAGCAACTTTGCAAAACAGCTTTACTGGGGTGTAACTGACATTAATCAACTACACATATTTTAAATGTGCAACTGAGCCAATTTGATCTGATCGTCTGTCTGTGAAGTCATCACCACAGTGAAGACAGGGAGGGTGTTCATTCATCCCAGAGTTCCCTTGTGTCTCTTTGCGATCCCTTTCCCCCGAACCTCCCCCCACGTTCCCGACTCCTGTCCCCAGGCAGCTGCTAATCTAGTTTTAACTTCCTTGAATTTTCTATCAATGGAGTCAGAAAGTATGCACTTTTCATTTTGGCCCTGGATCCCTTTATTTGGCGAGTTATTTAGGTTGGTCGTGCTGTAACCTGCACCCAGACTTACGCCTTTCGTTGGGAGTGGCTTTCCACCGTGCGGATGCACCAGTTTATCTTTCCACCTTCTGATGGACTTGCTGGCTGTTACTGATAAAATTGAAAAGAACATTTGTGTACACGTCTTCGTCTGTACGTGCTTCCACTGCTCTCGGGTGAATACCTAAGGTGCAGAGGATGGGGCATGTGGCTGCTGCACCTTTAACTTCTGAGGATACTGCCAAGCTCTTTTCCAAAGAAGTTGTACTCTTTGATATTCCCATCAGCAAGGAATGAAAGTCCCTTTTTCTCCCTAACCTCAGAAATGGTTTTTTTTTTTTTTTTTTTTTTTTTTTTTTTTTTTTTTTTTGCGGTGCGCGGGCCTCTCACCGCTGTGGCCTCTCCCATTGCGGAGCACAGGCTCCGGACGCGCAGGCTCAGCGGCCATGGCTCACGGGCCCAGCTGCTCCGCGGCATGTGGGATCTTCCCAGACCAGGGCACGAACCCGTGTCCCCTGCACCGGCAGGCGGACTCTCAACCACTGTGCCACCAGGGAAGCCCAGCAATGGGGTCTTTTAATTTCCTCATTGCCCAGGTGACACAGGACAGGTGTGAAAAGTGTCTCTTACCTGCTGTCCATGAATAAATGTGGTCACAAGAGCACAATGCTTGGGGGGCACCTGAGACATCCCTGGTGATTCCAGGACTTCAGTCCCCACCCCCAGGTCTCTCTCCCAGTTACTACTGGGGCTTCCAAGGGACGTCTCCACACTTGTGGTCCCCATGGCTGTGGTCCTCGGGACTGTGGTCCTCAGGGGCTGTGGTCCTCGGGACTGTGGTCTCCAGGGCTGTGGTCCTCAGGACTGTGGTCTCCAGGGCTGTGGTCCTCAGGACTGTGTTCTCCAGGACTGTGGTCCTCAGGGGCTGTGGTCCTCGGGACTGTGGTCCTCAGGGGCTGTGTTCTCCAGGGCTGTGTTCTCCAGGACTGTGGTCCTCAGGGGCTGTGTTCTCCAGGGCTGTGTTCTCCAGGGCTGTGGTCCTCGGGACTGTGGTCTCCATGGCTGTGGTCTCCGGGACTGTGGTCTCCATGGCTGTGGTCTCCAGGACTGTGGTCTTCATGGCTGTGGTCTCCAGGGCTGTGGTCTCCAGGGCTGTGGTCTCTAGGGCTGTGTTCTCCATGGCTATGGTCTCCAGGGCTGTGCTCTCCAGGGCTGTGGTCCTCGGGACTGTGGTCTCCAGGGCTGTGGTCTCCAGGGCTATGGTCTTCATGGCTGTGGTCATCATGGCTGTGGTCTCCGTGGCTGTGGTCTCCAGGAAGCCACATTCTCCTCTTCCTTCTTTGTGTAGACATATTTCCTTCCACTGTTTTCCCCACCCCCGCCAGAAGTACTGTTGGCCAGTAACTCCCCAGCCGCCAATCTGTAGGGAACTAACGGGGTGGTGGCTGAGCCCCTAAATAGAGAAGGCTCCTTCCTTAACAGTGTACCTCACACTATCGCTGGGCCCCCAACAGCACAGTAAATATACACCCGACCTCGGATCAGACGACTGAAGATCCAGGTGCCTTAGACTCAGCCTAGGTGGCTCCGTGGCGACTAAGGGCTCCTGCTTTGAAGTTGAACAGCTTGGCCTCAACTCTTGGCTCTGCTGACACACGTGTCTGGCTTTGGCAAGTTAGCCGACCCCCTTCCTCAAGTGTTTCTTATCTCTGATGGGGTTAAAGGGAGAAACAAGCTCTGGGGCGTCATGAGATGATGTTAGCTGCTCAGCACCATTGGCACAGAAATGTTCCATGTGCCGGGGCTCTCAGCCTTTCCAGAGTGACAGCTCCTGGACCCCAGCTCTTCTGCCTCCACCTGGGGACCCCAACCTGGTTCAGGCTGGACAGATGGAGACATAGTGCTGGGCGTCCGGTGTCGAATTCTCTGCTCTTTTATTTCAGCATTCTTGAAACAAACAAGCAAATAAAAAGTGTCCTTCCCCAACAAAAAATTTTTAAAAAAGAAATCTATCTGTCCTGTGCATCTGTTCCTCCATATGATGCCGGGAAGTTCTCGGGGTGCCGAGCTGGCATCTTCAGTCCCCCTTGTTCTGGGGGGGGAGCCCGGGATGAGTCAGGGTCAAGGCCACACCAGAGAGTCTGCCAAGGAGATGGAGGACGACAGAGCAGCCTGAGCTGCCGCCCGTGCAGGGGCTGCGGGGAAGGATGGGGACCCTTGCTAACCCATATATAAAACTTAGAACGACAGAGGTGGTCCCTGCAACTGGGGTCCCTGTCCTGGGTTCCAGCCTGTTGAGCCTCCAGGTGTCGGAGTGTTGATTAGAACAACATGTCAAGCGGAAAGGAGCTTGAGGCTTTGCGGGGATGGGAACCACCGGCTTCCAGCCATGTTTTGAGTGCGGGACGCTCAGTAGCTACTGAAACTGGTTAATACTTGCAATGTTCCTTATCTTCTTAGCTGGATCTGCTCAGTCTTTTAAACTCTAGAGCCATTTGGGAGGAGAAAGTGCTGGGCAGAAAAAACATGGCAAAAATGAATGAGCTAGGTCATTCTCTTCAGCAAATTCAAATCGGTGACTCAAAATATATTTCAGCAAAGATGTTTAGGGTCATCCTTCAAAATTGCCTTGCCTTACAAAATGCTGCAAGGTCACATTTTATTGGGCAACTTCCATTGCTGGCTATTGGTCCGAAACTCATGATATAGAAGAATATTACCTGTACAGTAACATCATTCCTCAAAATAAAAGAAGCTAATTATCTTAATTTGGGTATGGATTTAAATTCATTCATCCAGAATGTCCCTAAATGTCAGACTGTTGATTTGAAAAATCATCTACACTCTTACGTAACGCAGATTATATCGTATGTAAAGTCTATTGATTAGAGTTGAAAATATGATATTCCAGACCCCGCGTAACATATTATTATCATGTATAGACTCCAGGCACTCAAGGGAGGGGTGCAAATCTCCGTGATTCGCTTTAATGAAAGAGTGTGCGTTCATTTCTTTAAATTAACTGACAGATGTGAAAAACCATGTAGCCAGACAACTCCCTGATGACTCCACAGCTGCGGGTGCCGAAATGAGTTATTTCCACTGAGGTTGACGTTGACCTTCACTTACAGTAGTTCCTTCTGGACTGAGTTTTCCCTGGGTTATGTAACATACAGCTTTCAAAAGAACATTCCTAGTTATGATCAAAGTTTCAATTTGCACGTGGGGAAAGACGGCACATAGATCGAGGAATTCAGCTTTCTCAGTGGAGGTTCAGGAAGCGGGGCTGAGCGTTGGGGCTTCAGGAGGGAGCAGGGAGGGGGAGAACTCGTGCCCTTGGACCGACCTCAGGTGGGGTCAGAGTGGCGGCAGGGGCTGGAGGGGCACTCAGCGTCCCCAGGGCCTCCGGGCACTGGGATTTGGCTCTGTTTGAGGAAAGGAAGCCGGACGCCGCCTGGACCCACCCAGACCCACGACCGTTCTGGGAATCCTTGTTTTCAAACCAGAGTGTGGGTCTCTGGATTGGATCAGAAAGTATTTTGTGTGTTTATGATTTCACATCTAACTGGCGAGTTGTTATGGGAAAAACTCGTTTTTCTGATGCTGCGCATGGAGACAAGTCAGGAAGGAGGGCAGCTATCAAGGAAGATATAAAGTGTTTGAAGCCAGGCATATTTCCAGCGCATGTACAGACTCTGGAGTTGGACTTCCCCCGTATCTTTGCTTCTTCTCCCAGACCCCCAGCCTGCGCGACTGCGGCCAAAGTCTACGAAGACTCAATACTTATTTTAGCCCGAATCCCCTGTCCAGCAGGCTTCGTGCCGAGCCTGCGAGGCCTGGGTCAGGGCGCCGGCGCTCCTGGCTCCGGATGCCCGTGTCCTGTCCTCTGGACTCCGCCCCTGGGTGCCTGGATGAGCAATGTCTCTCTCCATTCGATGTTCCATCATCCCTTCGACAGGTACAGACGGGGGCCCACAGGCCTGCAGCCACGTCCACGGCATCATGTGTGACAGAGATGATGATGATGTGCTGCTCTGGCTAGAGCCCTCCCAGAGCCCAGTGCTCCCCAGCTGATGCGTCCCCGCCGCCCACCTCTCCTTAATCGTCAGCCTTGGCTCTCCCGCCACTTCCCAGCATCTGTCCCATCCGAGATGGGACATCACGTGTCCTGGCACCTGCCCCTGGCTCTTCCTTGCCTGCCCTGCCTTGAGGAACAATGAATTCTTACACTTGAAGCTTGAATTAGGACACAAAGGGTGATATTATTTTTCATTTTTGAGATTCATGCGGCACTAGGCATCTAATTCAGTCACACTTATTGGATGAAGATAATAGAAATTTAGAAGCAGAGATAATATTGATCCTCTGCAAGATGTCTTACCCGAGAATTTTGGAAATAGAAGATTCCGACATGACAGGATGGCTAAGCTGATTGCCTGTAAATATAACCTATATTCGGGATTAATGACACAATATGTAATTTGGAGCAAGTAGTTAATTTGATAGAATCATTTTGTCAGAATTTCTAGGAAAATAATGCTTGAAGTCTTCTTAAACGATCAAAACACTGTAAACTATTTGAGAAGCGGGTTTGCTTTCCTCCATTCCTTTCGTGTGTATACACATGCCGTCGAGTTCGCACTAACTTTGTGAGCGCTATTGAAAACTTAAGTGGAAAGTGAATTATGTAATAGCTATTACTGTCAAACATCACACTTGTTTTGTCAGTCCTAAAAGGTCAAATATGCTTTTTTACCGTCGTTATCATCCCTGCTTTCAGACAAGTAGAAAACTAGAAACTCACTAGTGGAATGTCTACTTTCTCTTATTCTAACTTCCCTGGTATTTCTAAATTCCATTAGAACACCCACTATGATTTCTGCAGCTCATACACCTCTGAAAGGTAGCTTTTCTTTTAACCAGTGATTTATGAAATTGGTTATCTTGTCATTTAATGGAAAGAAGGTGGCCAAGTGCGGTGGGAGCCAGATTCTTGATACGGGAGGTGTACCTGCTGTTTCTTTCCGAGGTGACCAGTGGACGCAGAGGTTGCTGTGTGGTAGCCTGGTGGTCACTCCATGTCCATAACCTGCATTTCTTCAGGTGGGAAGACCAGCTCCTCAAAGGCAGCCTCTCCAGGGGGCTTCCTTGCTCCGCTGATTGTGATGCTACGTTGTTTATACCAGCATCACATTTCAGCGGTGAGTCCGTCGGGCTAAGCTTCAGTTTAAGAGGAGATAGAGTACCTGTTTCTGCAAAGGGCAAGAAAGCTGAGCATTTAGATCAGCGCTGTTTTCCCTTTCAACTTTTCAATGGCTCCTAAGGTCATAAACCGCCTTTGAAACCTTTGTGATTGGTTAATGAATGCTGTGTGGTCAACAGAAAACTTTGTTAATGTCTCACTCATAATTTATAAACAAATTCAGCTACGAGACATATTTTGTTTAACACATGGATGCCAGATACTTGAAGGGTTCTCAGGGATTCTGAACTGGGAACACTTGCTGTGGCTGCTGTGAATGTCAGATCTGTGTGACACTTAGGGTCGGTCCAAACTCTGAAAGTAGGTTTGGCAAGTCCCCGTGAGTATCCGCCAGATGGATTTTTCATGCATGGCAGAAAATTACTCTTCTGTTCTAGCGTTCATCTTCCCCAACTAGTCACCCTGTTATAATCCAGCCCCTCCACATCTGTACCGTCTTCCTGATGGAAACGGACACATTATCTACAGATAGACTAACTGTCTATCTGTCCGGTGCTTGTTAATCACAATAGAAAGAGAAAACAAAACTCTATTTCTGGTCAAAGCTCTCGGACAGAGAGTGGTAATATGAGAAATGATATAGTTCCTCAAATTCCAGTGATATCTGCCTTGTCCACACTTCTGCCAGTCGCCCTGCTTCAGGTCACATCTGGGTGTCCGGCTCAATCAGGGTATATCATTTTGGGGGCAAGGTTGTCCCTTTGGAGGCTGGAACAACATAGAGAAAACAAAGGTGGCACCTGCACGCCATGGTTGGACGAGGCCTAATCATTAACAGACCCACAACTCTCTCATTGGTTGCCAAGTTATCAAATTTCACTGCTGTAGGTAAAGCCGTTACTCCTGAAGACCCTGTTTAAAAACATAACGACTAATTAGTAGAAGCGATAGATTAATCCGCTGGTATCCATCATTACATTAGCATGAAACAGCCCCGAGATCATGAGACTTTGAAGCTTAGGTTTTGCTACAGTTTTATGATGATGATGACAGAATATGAAAGTTTATATCCATTGCTTCCTTGAGATTAAAAACTACAGTGTGTCATTTAGAAATTGTGTTTGGCTATAGCAGAGCAGTAGAGACCCTAAATAACCATGGCTTAGAGAAATTAGGCGTTTGTTTTTCTGGGGATAAGCAGCTCGGGGCTGGCGTGGTAGGTCCATGACGTCCCATGCTCCATTTATCTTTCCGTTCTGCTGTTCTTAGCACATGCGTGCCTCCATTCTCCAAGTTGCCTCATGCTCACAAGATGGCTGCTGATTTCTAGGCATTATTTTTATATCCTAGCTCAGAAGAACGATGTATAGAAAAGCAAAAGAGGCATGAGTCGTTTCCTTTTCTGGAAATTCTACCCAATGACCACAAATTACGTATTGAAAATTCCTCCCTGGGTGCAAGAGAGGCTGGAAATAAAATATAAGGCTGGGCATGTTGCCACTCCAAATGAAATCTGGTGAGAAAGAGGAGATGGGTATTGGGAGCATTTTCTGCCAGGACAGACACATCAACCAAATGGATTTGCAAATGCTTGTAACGACTGGGGGAGGCATCCTATGCAGAGCAGGAGCCGGTGTGGTTCTTCAAAGTGAGTTTATTGAGACCATCACAAAGGACCCTGTGAAAGGAGGCCCTCACGTCTCCTGGAAGATCAGAGGGCTTCCTCTCCTCCGAAGACCAGGAGAGGTGTGCCTAATTCAGCACAACTCACTTCCACTGAAGACGACATGAGAACGTCGTGAACATCAGCTTGTTGCGGGCCTTGAGGAGGTCGGAACTGACCCGCACCCTCCCTGTGCCCTGGAGCTCTGCCGTTACCATGTGCGCACGATTCTTCCTATCATCTTGCTTTTGATCCTTAGCATTTTGGAATTCTCTCCTTTGCGACCGTCACCGTAGCTTATAAATTCACTGGGAAAACATCCCCGCGACAAAGAGCAGAGAAGAAAAGTCCTCTTAGGCTGAGTTGCTGTGGCCCCGGCCTGCCTTTCCTCTCACAGGCCAACCTCACCCCAGATTTGATGCACAGGGTGACCCACAATGACACTACCCAGAAGCTTGGATCGCTCAAGACTACTGGAAACGATCAAGTTTTACCCATGAACGCTGCGAGACTACTGCATTTTTTCATTTTAAAATAAAAATGCTGAAGTGAGATTTGGTCTGTCTTTTAAATAGAGTCTGAATGTTCTCAACTGTCTACACTGCAGAGCTCACCCTATTACTCTTGCCAACTGTCTACACTGCAGAGCTCACCCTATTACTCTTGCCAACTGTCTACACTGCAGAGCTCACCCTATTACTCTTGCCAACTGTCTACACTGCAGAGCTCACCCTATTACTCTTGCCAACTGTCTACACTGCAGAGCTCACCCTATTACTCTTGTCAACTGTCTACACTGCAGAGCTCACCCTATTACCCTTGTCAGCTGTCTACACTGCAGGGCTTGCCTTACTACCCAGCAGCCATGCACCCCGACGCACAGGTGAGGTGGTACCTAGGACAATGGCAGGGATGTTCCTGTAAACTAGCTCCCAGGGGGGGTCGAACTCTCTGGAACCATGCAGGTAATCCCTCCCATTTTCCTCCGGACACAGCAAAGTGGGGACTGAAGCAGGGAGTGTGGACTGTGACAGTTGTAGGGGCGTCTGCATAGCAAACCTGGGAAGCCTGCCGGAAGCGGGGGGGGGGGGTGACTGGTGGGAATGAGGGCGGAGAGAACGCAGGGGTCAGGGAAAGCATTCCTGGCGGCTTGTGGGGGCTGCTGCTTGGACCCGTGTGTCCTGGAAAGTGGCCTGTGTCCCTAGCTAGGAGCTTGTCCACGACTCCAAGACTTGAACCAGAGGAGAAGGGGCTCATTGGTCAAGACCAGCCCAGTGACTGGATGGAGGCAGGGGCACGGCCCTCTAGCCCTTCAGAACACGTCTGCTCCCCCTCCCAGAGCCAAACCACCTTCCGTCCCCCTCCTTTTGTCAATATCTCATGCCTTACAGCACGTCACATGATTAAAAAGAGAGGAGGAACGTGCAGTGCAAGAGCCCTCTGTGTGGTCTCATAAAATATTAATGGATTCAGAAAGGAAATGCGAAATCAAAATACCCTTGCAAGCTCGGGCCTGGCTGGGCCGGTGTTTGCTGTGAGATCTGCTTTCAGATTTCAGTGTGGGCTGGCCACGTGTGCTCGGGGGCGGAGGGCCCAGAGCTGGTCTGTTACTCAGCTAGGGGACCCGCCCCGCAGAGGATGGGCAGAGAATGTAGCTGGGCGTCATCTCAGATTCGGAAAAATTCTCCTGCTCAGTAAGCCCTTCAGTTTCCTGACGGAGATACAGACACCGGGAGTTTCTATCCGCCCGCAGGACGAAGTGGGCGCGTGTCTGGGGACGCCGAGATCTTGCGTCTCATACTCGGAAGGGATTCCCAGAGGCCTTACTGTAGCCCCCGCTCGGTTGAGGGACCCCCGCGAGCACCTCGGGGTCCAGCCTCCTCCAGAGCAGATGAGTTTGTTCACTTTCGCTCTGCTCTTTCAGCAGCTATCTGTCTGGTGCCCACGTGGTGTTGGGACGGGAGAAATCACAGGTGAACAGGAACGTTCCTTTCATCCTGATCCCAGACCTCTCTCACTTCAGGTGCCCTCTTGGCTGTTGTCCGTGAGGCCACACGCGGGGAACATGCTGCCTCTTCCTCGGCACGTAGCGTGTTCCCGATTCCGGGGCCCTGACCGCGCTCTCGCTAACTGTCCTCCTAAGGTGATGTTTTAACAGACAGCGCGTTTCTGACACTCGGTAGACACTTAAAATACATTTAAAAGAACCCCAACGGGACTTTTCTTAAAGCCCTTGAAGTAGCAGTTCCTATTTGAGGGTAGTTAGGAAAAACCAACTGAACCTAAAGGAAAAGGTAACCTTCCCCCAGTGAAGACGTGTAAGTTTAGCTCCGGCCCAAAGTCGGGGAGAAGCGCACCGACACTTGACGTGGAACATTTGCGGGCAAAGTGGCCATCCGGGGTGATTACTGAACACCTTGTAAGACGGCAAATTGTGGACTCGAGGTCTCTCCTTATGTTTTGGAGCCAGGCCAGTTTCTGTTGACATGGTGGCCGTGTCAGCCCCTCTGTGGGCATTTGCAGCAAGGCCGTGATGTGAGATGGACAACCGAACCCTTCATCAATCCCTGCCGCGGCCAACGCGCTGCCTGGTGATTGGTGGGAAATTCCAGTCACCCATCTTACCCCATCGCCTGCTCTCTGCGCTGTCCAGGTAGCTCCAATGTTCCCTCTTACTTGTTCAGTTTGCCCGTCCAGGCAGTAGGGCAGCTGGCCGGCGAGAGGGGCCGGCAGGGACCCCCTGGCCCCTGGAGCTCCCGGGCTGGCCCTTGCAGGACGAGCTCCCTGCCAGGAGCCGAAGCTTCAACACCACCAGAAATGGAGCAAAGCGCCAAGCAAGGTGGGGCGTGAGCTGTCGCCCTAAGCAGAACCTTTAACCAGCAGAAGGAGATTTGCTTACCCAACAGCAGAAGTCGTTGTTTTGAAGGAAATCATAAATTCCACAACTGAAACAGGGGTCTGCAAGGGGGAGGGAAACTGTTGATTCAGAGATTAAGGGAAAACAAAAGCCACGCAAGTCTTTATTGTCTGCTTTGGGACCAAGGAACTGTACGATGACCTGAAAGTAGTGGTGCAGTTATAACCTCGACTTTCCAGGCTTCCTCCTTCCTCACACAAAAATCCGCAGCGTCCGTGTCCCTTCAGGGCTAACCTCTGACGCAACGAGGTCAGAGGGCAGAGTCACTTACGCTGGGAGCTGTGAGTTTCAGGCCTTGCTGACATGACGCCGAGCTGGGGTAGCCCGTGCTCCAGACGGGCTGCTCCAAGGGCAGGTGCACAGGCGCTGAGCCGGTGGGGATGCTCCTTGGTGAGGGTTTCTGGAGGCCGCGCTCAGACCCCAGTCCATTCAGCACGGCCCAGCAGGCTGTTTCTTAGGGGGCCTCAAGCAGAGATGTCTGAGCTGTGAAAGGGAGGAAACCCTGAATGCAGAGGAAAGAGCCAGGATGCATCGTGATGTCAAGAAAGAAGCTATGACCTCAAAAAATCTTTATTCTTTTATAGACAGCTTTTCCTTAAAATGTTCCAAGTACTTAATCCTAAGCTGGGTTTCCCTCAGGTGTCAAAGCCTGCCAGCTCTGTGGTTTCCAGTGAGCGAGGCCTCTCCACCCCGTGCTGAGACCCCGACTGTCGGTGCCGCAGGATTCCCGTAGGATTTAGTGCTTCTCTGGCACCGGGGACCACAGGGCCTGGGGGCGGTGGGCGCATCTTTCTGCCGCCGCTCGGCCTTTGCCGAGTGTGGACGGGGCGGAGCGGGGAGGACAGAGCTCCCCTCCCGTTCCCCCACCCCCCCTCGCCGCTGGGGGTGTTGCCTCCATCACTGGGAAGGACAGGCTGCCGCTTGGAGGGAAGCCCTCACCTTCCCTGGAACGTCGATAAACCGTCGGGAGGGACAGAGTCATCACTTCTGGTTCAGGAAAAAGATGAGGTTTGTAAAAAGTAATTGAACTGCCATTCCTTCCTTTATGGATGTCCGGGGATCCCGTGGATATGGGCGGATGTGGCCTCCACGGGGCTCTGGGGTCCACGCAGGCGCTGCTGCAGTGGGTCAGCTCCGGGCCCGAGGGAGGAAGACGTGGGTATGGTCCACCCCGGACGGGGCACCGAGGGCTCTGCTCCCTGTGGACAAAGCAGCTTCTTATTTCAAATTAAGGGCCACTTCAGGACGCTGCGACACAAAATAAGTCCTAGGATTTAATCAGTAACAGTGTGGAAGGCACACGTGGTCGGCTTGGTCAGACACGGGTGTCGACTTTATCAAAGCCCCACGCCAGCCCCGTCCACTGCGTTTGGGACAGTGAGTCGTGGCAGCCCTGGGTTCTGCGGGTTGGGTCATAGCTGTGCGTGGAGGAGTCCTTCAGCAGCTGAGACGTTTCTGCTTCACTCAGCAAACCTTGCCCTCCTGCGCCTGGGGCACCAGAGCCAGAGCTGCAGACCGAGACCCCGGATTCGGGGCTTCCTGGACCCCCGTGTGGTTCGCTGGCAGGTTTTCGAGGCTCTGGGAAGTGTGCGGACCCCTGTCCGTAAGTGCTATGTGTTGACTGGACGCTCCAAGGTTGGTTTGCATCTCGGGTTCCCTGTGAGCCGCCCGTGTCCCTGCCGTGGGGACCTTTGCAGAGAGGGACGCACGTTCCCAGCCAGCTCTCTGATGTGCGGGCCGTGCCCACAAATGTTCACTGATTGGGCGTTTGACGGGATGACGGAGCCTGGGTCACAGAATATGATGATGCAGAAACATGAAGGAAAATACTTTTTATTTTACCAACATTTATTTACAAGCATTCCCGTCAGCCTTTTATGAAAGGGCTAATGCTCCTTTTTATATAACAGTAAAATGTACAAAACGTTCATCTGCTGTCTTACAATCTGATAAGGCCAGTGTCTCGCCCTTCAGGGGCGGGGAAGGAACACGACAAACATTCTGGGACGTGGCCTGAACTTGTGAGGGCAAGAAACTGAACTGTGGAAATTTCCTCCCTAACCTGACCAGAGAATAAAACAGTGCTTCCGAGGTCCCAGGGTTTACTTAAGGATGCACTCATTTAATTAGGGCATTTTAATAATGACATTTATGTTATTATTGGCATTTTAAGTCGATTTTGGGGAGAGAGTTAAGAAGGGTGGGATGAGAGGACAGCTCTTCCAGCCCCTGGAAAAACGTACATATACAGACTTTCCCCGGAAGAGGGGCTCTAGACCCCCTAAGCCTCACCTGGGTGGGCACCTACTGCTCCCACTTCACTGCCCTGCCCCTGGGTTGAGGAAGGGCCAGGGTTCGCATAATTGTCCACTAAAAAGGTAAGTCTGTTTGATCATGGTTGGGAATGTCAAATTTGAGCTGCTAGAAACTCCGTCACATCAACAGAGAAATTACACGTTTTGGTCAATACATTTGAATAAAATAATGGGATGATTTGTGAAAAATCTGTTAGGCTATGTGGACTTCAGTTGCCTAAAGTATAGAAAGAAGGAGTTGGATACTAAATCAACGTCCAAGTTCCTTTAAACTAAATAATTCTATTCTATTCTGTTCTCTTCTATTCCATTCTATTCATGGCCCAGTGCCAAAACCAGAAGTACGTCCATGACGTGCAGGTCTGACTTACGGCATCTCCACAGCACAGAAAACGGCATATTTAATGCTTTAGAATTATGGCAAAAATAATCGAAAACGTTCACAGGGAACGGATTCAATTTCCATCCATCTTATTAGAAAGAATCTCCAAGCTGTGGCCACATGTTTACTACTTAATAATTGGTTAGTAATTACTCATTGGGTTCAAAATGGTCCACGCACTTGTGCACGTATATATAGCCACATTGATATTTAGGGAAGAATTAGGACAAATGACGTTTCCAGGGAGGGTCATTTTTCCTGCATTGATTTTAGTCCAACATATGCGATAGTTTCCTATATGATGATGATTAATAACACACGTTTGTTTAAAGTGCTGCTGGCTTTAATATTCATGGTCAGATTTGACCCTCACCGTCCCTGGGGGTGTGGACCTGGATCTCCATCTCACGGGCGGCCCCGATGGCCCGCAGACCCAGGAAACACAGGCTTGGACCGGGCCTCCAGGCCTGCTTCTTAATCTGATGGGCTCCCAATGAAACCGGCAAATACCTGTACTTCTCAGCATTTCTGTTTTACTGGAAGGTGCAGAATTCAGACGTCCCGTGTATTTGGTGACGACCGCAGTGCTGGTGGCTGTGAGCTGGTGGTCAGTGCTGTGAACTGGCTTAGGTTCCTCCAAACGCCTGTGGCCTTCGAGAAGCCTCCTGGTCTTTCTGAGCCCAGCTTCTTCATTTTCCTTTTAGTTACTATGGAAATGGACGTGCTGTGATTACGAATAAATAGCAAAAACGCCCTTTGCCAGACTCCTTGGTACAAACTTTTGGGTATGCGGGGAAAAATACCCATGAAAATGCTGTAAGGTCTTTGACAGCAAAGAGGTATATGAGGCAAGGTGGTGGTATCATTATTTCCAGAAAGATGTGATTTTTCAAGCTCCTGTTAGACCAGTGTTGATTCCTGCTCAGAGGCGGGCCCTGTGGCCGAGCCCGCGGGGACGAAGTGCTGTCGTAAGAGGCTGTCCTGTGACAGGTGGCAGCCAGGAACAGCTCCTAATGTTAAGGCGGACACGACACTTCCCGAGCTTCATCAGCGTCTAATGGGCGTCATCAGTCCTGTAACTGCCGACGTGGCGTCTGCGTCTCAGTGTTCGTCAGTGTCTTCCTCCGCCAGGGAGAGAGGATTTCAATTTTTTATTTATTGTTTCAGGAACCCCCAGGATCAGTCTGAGAGCCTGTTTTTTTTTAACACTATAAACAACTATACGGACCATGCCCCCCTCCACAGGACCCCAGGGGCGTGGGCGGAAGCCCGGGCGGGCCCTCCGTGGGGCAGCCTGGCCCCCGGGCCGCCTCCGTTGCGCGGTGCGGCTTCACCTCTGTCCCCTGCTCTGTCTGCTGCCCACGCTCGCCTGAGCCCCGACCTCTGGCACTGCCCACCCGCATGACTGCGAGTCTGGACAGCTGGTCTCCCTGCCTCAGGCTGCCCGCTCCGCCTGCCTTGGGGCGTGTGCTGTGGCCGCGGCGTGCCCCCAATGTCTGTCCCCAAGCTCCTGGAGGCTCTTCATGCCTGGCGCTGGTGCCCTGCACCCCTCCCACCGGGCATCTTCTCACGAGGCGCTCCAGCCCCCTGAGGGACCACGGTCCTCGATGGAAGGATCCCTTCACACCCTGCTGACCTTGAGCTCCCTCTCACTGCTTCCTTGTTAAGAGTGTCTGGAGTCTCCGGAAGGCTTCCTGGGATGCCCTTGGACTCATCCGTCCTCAGCTCCCCTTTGACAGCTGTGGCTCTTGTTCCCGTCCGAGAGCTTCAATCAACAACCCAGAAGCTCTGTGCCGGCTTGGGTCCACGACCGCGTTAAAATCCAGCGTCACCGCTGCCTTGTCGATTCCAAACTGTCCAGCGTGGGCGCCTCCCTCTTACCTTCAGGACACGGCCCTGGTCCCCATCACCCCTCGTTTAGGCGTCTCCAAAGTTCAGTTTCTTTCCACCTGCTTGTTTTCTACTCTAGACTGTACACTGTGGTCACGGCTTCCCCGAAACACCCTTGAATCATGTCAGGCTCCAGCTCAAGAACCTTCCGTGGCTCCCTACTGCTACAAAAAGTGGGCCTGGTGTCTGAGGACGTCCACAGCCGGCCTCAGTGCTCACCAGCATGCATCTCCCATTATTCTCCAATTAAACTAGTTTGTGTAATGGGGCTGGCCTTACTGTTCCCCAAGCTCCTGGACAGTTTCACCGAGCCCAGCTCGGAAGGAGGCGTGAGGACAGCTGAAGTCTGTAGCAGAAGGGCTAACTGTGGGACACGTGCCAGGGTGCGCATCCCCGTGTGAGAGTGTGAGGTGGGGGCTTCCAGAGGACGTGGTGTCCACGGCGACGGCCTCACGTGATCCTCGGATGAGGGCAGGTCTAGGTGAGCAAGAGGGGCTCCTGGGCCCCCAGGTGGAGCGGACCCACGCTGGCAGCCGGCCTGGGACGCCGCTGGGACCCGGCCTGGGACGCCTGGCAGCTGCAGCATGAAGGACGCGGTTTCTTGATGGCCGTCGGACCCCTTCAAGGACCGTCACCGAGGGAAGCTCGGGACTGGTGATGTTTTTCTTGCTGCCTCAGCCATGATCCCTGGGGGACTGGAGGCAACTCCCACCTCCATCCTACCTGACATCATATTTGTACCCAAATCGGCCACCGTGGGAATAGTCCCACCATGGGAACCAGCAAACAGTACACATAAGTTTGTCTGTGCACGTGTGACTCTGGGGGATTAGGTCCTAACTAGTCTGGCATGCTAGGTGGAGGACTCGTTTCTAACCAGTTACCAGCACACCAGGGCTCGACACTGTCAGAGGGTCCTGACTGACGATGTCCCAGCTCTGGTCAAGGCATGTGGAGAAGTTCCGGTGAGGGAACCTCTGGGTGACTGAGTTTTCCCCCCCTCATCCCAGGCTCCCGAAGACCCTCCGGGGTGTCCACCCCCAGCAGTACAAATTCCAGCGTCACACTCTGCTGTTTCCTTGGAATATCGTTTCTCGCCAAGTGTGTTTTCCCAGCTGCAGAGTTGAGCCGTTGATGCGAATATGAGCCTTTGTTGCTCATGGAGGACAGTCCTCACGCGGAAGGTGGAAGGTGACCAGCTCATCTCTCAGATGGGAAGCTGCCCACGGGGCGTTGAAGATTCAGTGGCCTGATGGACCAGGGCACACGTGTCCCAGGGGCCATGGCTGGAGGACGCCCCCTCCGGGAGCTAACCCCCCATCTGCTTTCCTTCCTCTGTGCTAACTGAGCATCTGTTGCTAGCAAATTTCCCAGAATATTTCCTTCCCCTTTCAAAATATTATCCTATATCAAACCTCAGAAAAGTAACAATAAACGACCAGAAAATGACATTAGAAAAAAAACACTTTTTGCTGTTGCTTGGATTCATTTTTGCTTTAGTTTCACCATGTTTAGCAGCCAACCGTGTAACTGCTAATTTTAACAGTTAAATTTACAGTTTTAAACAGTTTTTATGATGCCCAGCTCTGTCAACTTGACAAGTCTACTGTTAAAATAACTGCTTAAACACTGCATTTATAGTCGAAAGCGTTCTTTGTCGCTGCTAAATTGACTCATTTCAACGGTTATTTTTGTCAAAATCATTTTTTCAAATTACAGCATGAGAATAGCAGTTTCTGTAACTTTGAAATCAAGTCGCTCAAACTGCTCGGGATACATAGAAATATGGCATTTTAAACTGCTTCTTTTAAAAAGTGGGAAAATCATATATTGCACTTACAGTGCAAACTATCCAATTGATTTATGGTGAGAATGAAAACGTACTGCATGTGGCTGTCCATCCGGATGTGAGGGATGGACCTGAAGCTTCCGTGTGGTTTTCCTTCTGTTCCAAACAGTTACTTGAGAACGTGATGTCTTTATTTTTCTTAAAGATAAGTGGATTTATCTTCAGAGGGGAAAATTCATTATAAAAATTAGCATCGTTGACAGTGACTGTTAACCATTAAGCGTTACGGTGTCATTGAAAATGTTCACATTTAATTCACAGTGATTTACATTATTTGTTTATGTAGGAGGTGAGCAATTTGGAAATTAAAAAATACATATATTTTGTGTGCTCTAAGAAAAATTCAGGATAGTAGCGTCTTTGGTTTTATAACCTATGTTATATAACCTTTAATAATATGTTGTATTATTTTATTGCATATGTATAAATATATATAAAACACAAGTTCCAAAATATATATATATTTTTGACACAATATCATTTGTGTGTATACATGTGATTTTCTCTGATCAAGTTTCTTCTAAGAGTTTTTAAAACTTCGAATTACAAAATTATCATTTCATTTCATTTCTTTCCCTGCTTGTCATTTGGTTTTCATTAACCTGTATCTTTGGGGGAGATTCAAAGCAATTATATAGTTTTAACAGCAGAAAATCATTGTTATTGAACAGTATCTTAAATTAATGTGTAATTGATCAAGACGCAAAGCATTCTTTTTAGCATTGAAAAGAGGAAATCAGTGTGCTCCTAACTCAGAGCACCCTGATAATCTCAGGGAGAAATAAAAATAAAATAATGTCTGGTGTGGACTGTGGACATCTGCTGGGTACGCAGAGATGCTCTGAGCACCCTGACAGCGTAGTTTACACTTGTTTTGGGTTTCTCACCAGCTTAGGTGACCTCTGCCGCTCTGGAATTCAGGGCCTAGGGAACCCTGCAGAGGAGAGAAGGGTGCTAGCACTTTGTCACCATCTCCCTTGTCATCTCTTGCATAAGGTCTGTGTTAGGCGCTTGGGATTTAACCAGACTGTAACGCACAAAACTCTGAAAGTTTATGTGGTGGAGCTGCAAGCGTGTAGACCAAACTGAGTTAGATGAAGGAGGAAACACACCAGTCCCACGATGAGGCTAAGTTCACTGCAGAAGGGAAGGATGAATCGACATGTAGCGGACAGAAGAGTGGAAAATAGGGATGAGGAAAGTTTCAGAAATTTTTATGGGTGAAACTGGAGCAACTCCTCTAAAGAAAAGTAAGCTTTTTTAGGAAAAGCTGTTGCTTTTTGTTTCTTTTTGGTTTTTCTTTTTTTGGTTGGTTTTTTGTTTCGTAATAGAAAGTGGAGAAGTAAGCTTTGAGCGAATGGCAGCTTTGGGGAGAATTTGTGGATAGTCACACGAACCAATGTGTTTATAGCACGTAGGTGTTCACAATGGTTCTGGAATAGGACACATGTCCTCGAGGATGCGTCCCCAGCTGGATCCAATCTCTGTTAAACACGAAGCACCATACTAGCTTTGCCCTCGGTCTGGCTGCAGGTGTGGACACAGGTGAGGGTGATTATCACTATCACTTTTCACCAGAAGCGACCGTGAAGCTCAGGAGGCTCCCTGTCCTGATGGACGCCCTCCCCACGGTCTGTTCCGAGAGCTGGGACACTTTCCTTAAGCCCTGCCTGGACCCTTTATCTGCAATGCTTCCCTGGGCATCTTCCATCAGACGGTCCTCTCCTCTCCCGAGGCCCCTTGTCACGTGGCCGCCCAGGGCGGGAACCAGGCGGGGATTCTCCCAGCTGGCAGCGCGCAGAGTGCGGCCTCGAATGCCAACCGAGGGAGTCCCCATCCCTGGGACACAGCTCGTGGACCTTCCAGACGGGCCTTGGGGAGGATTTTAACACTGACCGGCCCTTCTTCCTGTAACACTGGGGGTGTTAGTCGCACGCATCCTGGCCCTTCCACTCCACCTGCACTGACGCAGTCACCTCCAGGGACACATCAGCAGTCAGAGCAGACTCCTCCGGGGCTGCCCACCCACTTATTTCAGAAACAGGAGTTCTGCTTCCCTCGCCCACAGACATACGCCACTTCAATGCCTTCTGTCTGACGGTAGCGTTTACTTATTTCATGGGGCCTGGCTGTGTAAAATCTACAGATAAACTCCATTTACGGGTGTATTTTTGAACAAGTATTGGATCGTTATAAACTTTTCAATGCGAGCTAAAACAAAGCACCTCACTAAATATTTCAATTTGCCCACCTGTTCAAATTACTCCCCACAAGGGGGTTGCCATTCACACTGATCCCGTCCGCTCCTTCCACGCTATTGTCTCAGTTTAACAATAGATGCGAGTTAATAAAATCCAATTAAAGATGAGGGGAAGCAGTTTGCAATGGTTCAGATAGAGTATCTGCTCACGAATAATTAGCATAAAGATGCAGACGTTGTTGGGTGAAGAATTTCCAGAAGCATCTGTACCACCGGTGTCTCAATGGCCGTCCTCAGCCTGGGTGGCCATGGCCTCATCACAGAAACAGCTGCTTAAAATGTGTCCCTGGACAGAGTCAAATAAAAGTATTAGCCTAGATCCGTATTGCGGTTCACCGTACTTGCTGTGGTTCCCATTTCTCAACCCGTGGACCAATCACTAGCTAGTCGTTTAGCGATCAGGCGGACCCCACCCATGCCCTCCTCAGAATCGATGGCCTTTCTGGTCAGACACCTGGTTGGTGACAAGCCAATTAGTCCAAACGGTGGAATCAGTCGGAGTGTGTAGACACAGCCCGACTCCAGCCGGCAGGATTGGCATTCAGAATTTAGATAATTTCAGACAGACCCGTACACTCTGCCCCTTTGAAGAAATGCCTTCCCCAAACACTTACAGAACTAATTGACCAATTAAAAAGTATTCGGGAAGAGTGAGCGGCTGATCTGAAACTTTCTGACAAGTTGCCCGCACTCTCGTTTAATAGGTTTCCAGACATATGCTCGGCACACGTGGTGCGGGGTCTCGGGCCCCTCCAGGGCTCTCCCCACATGCTTGTTTCCGTCCAGCTGCAGAGCTGAGGCCTGCTTCTCGCGTGCCTCGCTGCGCATCCCGCTGGGGGCCCAGAAACTTGTGTAATCGGAAGAACCAATATTGTCAAGTGCATGTTTTTCCAATACACACAGTCACGCTCAACAGTTCTTTCCTGTGAGGTCAGCCCGGGTGACCTCTGCAGGGGGGCCCTCTGTGAAGAATGGCTCCCAGGGGCTTAGTCTGGGAGCTCTGCTTTCCTTCTCACCCCATCCGGGGCAGTGGGCATCCTCTGCGTGAAGCCCGTCTCCTCAGCTGGTTGGCCTAATCCTCCTGCAGTCGGGGTGGTAATTCAGCTGTTTCATTGCGGCACAAGGGAAACAGAGGTCACCACGATGGGCGTGAGGACCCTGAGCTCGAAGGTCACACCCCAAAGGCCACTTTGGCGGCCCTTCCTCACTTGGCCACACTGCCTCTCCCCCTGGGCCGGGTATGGGCTGCCCTGGGCACACCCTGCTCCGTTGCCACGGTGGGTGCGGCCTGTAGTGAGCGGAATGGCTGAAGGTCACACCCCCTGCGCCCACATGTCGTCCTGTCATCTGTGTCCACGCGTGTCCCCTGTTTCCAGGGACGGCCCCGCAGGGGCAGTGACACAGACGAATCCCAGAGTGAAGCCAGCAAAGAAACTGAAAGAAATCCTAGCAAAGACTGCAAGAAAAGAGAGCAAATCAAAGCCAAAAGAGTCGGGCGGGTGGATCCCCGAATACCCAGGGCGGCTTGTGGAATTCATTGTCTCTAAAGCAGCAGGGTGTGGGGTGGGGCTCACTGTCCTCCAGTCTTTTCAAGTCGTGGTCCCAGCACCGGACGTCCACCAGGTGCCTTAGATTTGATGAGAGCCTTGACCCCTGAGGTCGTGTCTCGCTGCTGGAACGTTGCCCACCACGATACGCCCTGCGCTCATCTTTCCCGTGGGATAGACTTGGATCCTCTGAGTGTTCACTGTTTGGCTGACAGATCCTGTGTCCCTCCCCCCGGGGCCCTGTGTCTGGCGTAACCGCAGCTGGGGATGCGCTGCTTCCTGAGCTCTGTTCACCTGCAGTTCCTCAGAATCACGTCTCTGCCACTCGAGGGGCCCTGTTTGCCCAGGACCAGGGCGCTGGCCGTGGAGCCAGTCGAGGGTCGCCTCCTCCCTGGGGGGCAGCCCGAGCGGCCACTGCTTCCTGCGGGTCCTTCTCCAGGCGACCGGCCCCAGGGCTCGCAGCTCGCTTTAGCTGCTCACAGGGGTCACAGAGCTCTCAGAGGCCTGACTAACCGAGTCCTTCAACGTGTTTAAGTGGATTTTCGAGGTTTACTCCAAACTCCACGTAAATCTTTCTTTAGCACCTGAAAGGCGACCACAGAAGTCCAGCGTCTGAGAAAAAGACGACAGCCATGGCAGCTGCAGACCCCACCTCCAGGCCTGTCCCTCCCGGCCCGCGGTCCACATGCTGGGTCCTTTCCCAGGACCCGTTAGGTAAGGGTCGTACTCTTGTAAATGTTGCTGAGGACGGGATGTTGCTGAGGGTGGGAGGCTCCTGGTGGCCGTCAGAGCGCAGGCCGAGGTGCTGCGGGTCAGCAGGCGGCCCAATGGCCCGCGACGTGGTGCTGACTGCCGGCCAGGGCTTCCTTCAGAGGTGATGGCCGCATCCTGGGCTAAACAAGCCCCGTCGGTGGCGGGGGGGTGGGGGGGGGGAGGTGTTAATTGGCGTGGGCACCGCGACGCGGGGCTGGACAGGAAATGCCCCTGAGTTACCGTGTTGTCATGGCTTGGGCCCCTAACAAGGGGCCACGTGTTTCTCTGAGGCTGGATTTTAGTATTTTGCAAACGTCCTGCAGCGACATGTACACACTACTATATATAAAACAGCTAACCAACAAGGACCCGCTGCACAGCACAGGGAGCGCTGCTCAATGTTCTGTAATAACCTACATGGGAAAAGAATTTGAAAAAGAATAGATACGTGTGTATGTATAACTGAATCGCTGTGCTGTGCACCTGAAACTAACACAATGTTTTTATTCCAATATACTCCAATATAAAGTAAAAATTAAAAAATAAAGAAGGGGCTGAGTCGAACTGAGCTGCTCCTTCCTTCCTGGTTAAACGTCGGCTTTGGTCCGCGTCGCTGTCCCTGGAGACTGGTTCCCAGGGTGAGAAGCAGGCTTCTGTTTAGGTCTTTCTCTTAAGCCCCGTGGCTGCTGGCCTTGGGCGTCAGAGGCTGTGATGGAGGGCTGCACGTTCCCGCCCCAAGCTGCTTGGGAAAGTGACCCCGAGGTGGAAACCGAGTCCCTCTTCCTGTCCTCCAGACCCTGCTGCCTGACACCTCCTCGAATGGGTCCCCTGGGAGCTGAGACCTCCGGGCGAGAGTCCCCTCTCCTTCCTTTCCTTCATCAAGACTTGTATGAGGTTCCGGACCTTTGATTCATGCTATCGGAGGTGATGAGGACGCAATTCCTGAAGACTCACTTAAGAACATACAATGACCGAACACGGACACGCCCATCAATCACCCGCTAAGAACGCACAGCACGTGCTTGGGGTGACACGGTGACCCGCAGGTGACGCCCCTGAGGGCAGGGCTGGCACCTCGTTCACCGTCACAGAAAAGCAGGACAGGCGAGCCTGGGCTGCTTGCTGTTCTGTGGGGAGGGTGTGAGTGTTTGAAGAAGGATGTTCTCTTTCACCGATGGCGCAAGCGAAATACCAGAGGACTCGCGGCTCCTGTCCCGGCCCTGGAGCGGCACCGGGTCCAAGGTCGAGCAGGGGTCAAGGCTGGGAGGGGACGAGCACCTGCCTGGGCCCTGCTGTCCCGTCCGACCCACCTGGTCACCTAGTCCTGAGTGATGCTGTCCACTCCCGCAGGGACCCACTGAGATGGCTCGCTTTGGGCAGACAGACGAGGCGGCCGCTGGAATGCGCGTCGGGGGAGGAGGGGCGCGCCGCGGGCCCTCACGGAGGACACCTGGACCAGGGGCTCAGGCGGCCCTGAGCCTGGGGCAGGGGCGGTAGAAATACCTCAGGCAGTGAGAGGACTTGGACTTGCACAAAGGGTCACGTGTGACCAGGGAAGACATGGGCTATAAGACAAAGGTAGGAATCTCGGCCTCGGGGAGAATGTCAGGCTGCATGAGTGAGGGTTGGGGGACCCGAGGCGCTTCTCAACACTCCCGGGTGTGACACGTAGCGCAGAACCTGGGCTGGAGCCGGCCTGCTCGGAGAAGCCTGGAGCCGGGGGCACCAGGCTGAGAAAGGGAGAGCCCTGGGCTCCTGCAGACGGGGGGAGGAGGGATAATGCTTGCGAAGTGGGCGTGCTCAGAAGCGGGTCTCAGAAGACCCCCCGGACTGTGCTCTATAGGTGGGCCGGAGACCCCCGTTCCCCGAGGCCGAGCCTGAGTCACAAGCGTGCACAGCTGGGGATGGAGCCCGCATGGCCGGAGTGGTCAATGGACGCTGTCCTTGCAGCTGGGGCTGGCGCCAGAGCCGGGCGATGAAGAGCTTGGGGTGCTGGCTGCCTTAAGAGCAGACGGTGCTGAGCTACCAGCCAGGGGTCCAGGTTTCCATGACCTTCAAGAAAGTCGGGGCAGCCGAGGGGTCTGCCTGCAGGGAGACGATGGAACATGACGGCCCAGGAGCAAAGAGATGGGTGGCCTGGGGGTGAGGCGTCCTGCTGGCGTGCTCAGCGAGAGGTAAACAGGAGGAGTTGGGGCCGAGTGTGGCCACCCAACAGAAAGTCCAGACCTGCGCCACGTATCAGCTCTGGGACGTGTGGAAGGAAGTGGGGGAAGGTCCCTGCTGCTGGGGTGGCAGGGCTCGAGTAGGGACCTGCAGCAGAGGATTACCTGCCGCCTGAGTGCCAGCCCTGGGCGCTGGGGAGCCCTGGGGGTGAGGGGTGGTCGCCACACTGCCCACCACCAGCAGGGAAGGCCTGGACAGTCCAGCAACCCATCACAAGATGGGATGGGATTGAACAGGACTGCGGGGCTCTGGGAGCTCCATGGTCAGGGAACTGACGCCTGTGTTGCTGCACACAACTGGGTCAGCTTGTGTGCAGCACACGTGTGTATCACATGTCAGCATCTACCAGAACGCCTCGCCCACACCAGGGGCTCTAAGCAACACGTGGACCGAAGGACCAGCCCCTGTCCTGGCCACCCCAGAGCTTGTGTGACGGGCACCAGAATGGAGGGCCCAAATTGGGGCCCCTATTTCTCCCCTAAAATGCCCCTCAGGGGTCCCTGTATTCTGAGCTTGGGTACCTTCCTGCATTCATTCAAGAGTTATTTGATGCAGTGCTACGGATCCTGCAGTCACTATGTGCACTCAGAGAAACATGACTGAGTGAAAGAGGGAACCAATGCATTTGTACGGAATTAGATAAGAGCAAAAGAATTAGGAAAACAACCCATAATATAAACAGCCCATAGACCACGCTCACGTTTATATTATGTTTTAACTCACCTTTTTTTCTTTTCTTGCAGACTAAACCTTTATTTTGGAAAAACTCAGAAGTCCACAACAGTAAACGTGGAAGGTAAGTAAGTTCGATAAACTCTCTTACTTAGCATTTCAAACTTGAATACTTAAAAGAAGGCATCTTTTACTGTTGGGAGTTTGCCCTTGAAAGGGAATCTAAAAACGCATATGCAGAGTAAGGTCTGTTGTTGCCTGGGGCTGGTTCAAGTGCACTATTTGATTTGCATTTTCCGAGGGCTTGTTTAGTGTCTGTGATTAAAATAGTAACGAGAAATGATTGTTAAGGATGAAACGTATTTTTCCCGAGTGGAAAGTCTTGCACGGACTGATCAGAATGTTTGAAGAGTGAGAAATAACTATTATTCTGTAAAATCATGTGTTACAGAAGGTGGAAACGAGAATGCTCCTCTGTAAAGTTGACTTTGACAGAGATTGATTATGAAAAATCAAATAATACTTGTTAAAATTTGCGGATTATCTTTTGGTCTTATTAGCCCAGGATGAGCTTCTAGGATTTGTTTTGAATCAGATTTTGTCTGTGGGAAGAAGTTACACGTTGGCTCCCAGAGTGAATCCCCTTCTGTCTTCCTTGCTTTTTGTCTTGGTTGTTTGCTGCCTGGAAATGGACAAGCTTCAATAGATGCTGAATATTATTAGCACATTTTTCTTGATTGAGATATAATTCACACACTTAAGGTACACATCTGAGTGAATTTACGGAGTTTTGCAACCATTGCCACTGTTTAACGGCAGAATATTTTCATCACCCCACAAAGAAGCCCTGCTCCATTAGCTGTCACTCCCCACTTCTAGACCTAAACTTTGCCATTGCTTCTTGGAAATTTGCTGAACTTTCTTATTAACTCTAACAGTTATTTTTCTTTCCAGTCTGGATGGCTTTTATTTCTTTTTCCTGCCTTATTTCCCTGGCCAGAACCACTAGTACAATATTGATTAGAAGTGGTGAGTGTGGGCATCCTTGTCTTGTTACAAACTCTTTCACCGTTAAGGATGGTGTTAGCTGTGGGTGTGTTGCAGATGCCTTTATTAAATTGAGAAAATTCCCTTCAATCTCTAGTTTGTTGCATTTTTTTTTTTAAATCATGAAAGGGTGTTAGATTTTGTCAAATGCTTTTTTGTGCCTATTAAGATGATCATGTGTTTTTTGACTTTTATTCTACAAATGTGGTATATTGGGTTGGCCAAAAAGTTCATTTGCGTTTTCCATAACATCTTATGGAAAAACCCGAATGAACTTTTTGGTCAACCTGATAATTCATTGATTAGTTTTTGAATGTTGAACCATCCTTGCATTGCTAACACTATTCTGGACGGGTCCTTTTTCAGTAAGTATATTATGACATTGCCGTCGTAGCCTCCCTCTCTCCCACGCCGTTTAACACACTAGTCAAATGCAGTCAGTAAAACAGAGAAAACTACCCATGGATAGATTAATACTAGCTTGGGAAGCAGGTACGTGAGAAGTATACTAACTTCCCACTGGGTTATGAATTTCAGTTGCTCGTGGTTAATTAAAAATTTCACATCAGCCAGAGTCTCCTTCTGATTTAGAAGCAAATTCTTCCTGGTTGCACAAAATGGAATTAGGAATGAAAAAACAATTTAAAAAATAACATTCAAACATGTATGGAAGTTTTTAATTCATTAAAGAAATCAGTCACTTTGAGATCATGATTTTAATGTTGATTTGACTTTTTCCCCAAAGAACGTATAGGGAATTTTATGATTTTCCCATTATTCATTTTATATGACTGAATGATTAGACTGTTTTTAATGGCAAGTTATAGAAAAACCCAGCTCTAACTGGTTCAAAACATGCAGGGAAGTCCTTGGCTTGTGGGACGTGTCGAGCGCAGTGGTACTCAGTCTAACACGTGGTTTCTTACGGCTCCAACAGCCTCTCTTGACCACTCTTTTCTCAACCCCCCCAACGTATGTTTGCTTCTTCCCCAGGCGGGCCTTCCGAGTCCCTGACCCCTCACTGAGACAAAGGGGCTGGGATGGCCCAGCTAAGGGCCTGCTCTGGGAATGCGATGAAGTCGATCCCACCCAAACCCATAGTGGCCTCAACAGAAGCCCCCCGAGCTAGAACACCCAAGTGGAGGGAAGTGCAGTGCTCTGGGGCGTGTCAGTGCCAAGAAGACCCCCGACGACCACACCACCTCTGCAGGACTCTCTCACGATCCCTACTCTCGAAAGCAGCCAGGATCAGGCCTGCTGGGTGTGGCGTCCTCTTCACGCTGCCATTGCTCTTTTCGGGCAGTGTGCTCAAGTCCTTGGATAGCTAGGTGAATTCTAATTTAGAAGACGCACGCTCTCTTCCTAAAATATCACAATTCGGCCATCCATTTCCTAACGACCCTCTTCAGATTTACGACGATATGAGAAACTTCCTTTGCTCTCCTTTGTCATTACAGTAAAAATCAACTTTTCTTACTCATTTTGTGTAAGTTCATTTATTCAAGTGATCAGATGCACACTCTGTGCCAGGGATTATGCCAGGCACGGGAAAATTCAACAAGATATGGACAGTTTCTGTCCTGGCCGATGGATGGGCGTCTACTCACATCATTGCTGAAAAATAATTAACCTGGGCAATGGAGATACACGGACGTCAGGTACAGTGTGATGTAAACGTAAAGATGATTTCTCAGCGTGGAGTTCTGGGTGGAGAGCCGGGGTGAGGAAAGGTCTCCCAGGAGAGAAAACCTGGGCAGTTGTTCTGGGCTCATCACCCGATCTGCAGATTTTAAAATCCTTTTGATTCTCCTACTCTGCTCTCTATTTCCTGATGATTAACTTCCTACTAGACATAGGCTGAAAGCATGCAAGAAGCTGAAATACAAATGAAGCACTTGGACGCTGAGTTAAAATGCTGGCTGGATGCTTTCAGAAAATCTGTGGCCTTGATTGGTCTGTGGTCTCCGTCCAGGGACCCCAAGCCTCGTCTTGACCTTGCTTTCCGCTGGGACCTCACATTACCTGCGGGACAGAGAGCCAGTATCCCAGATAACTGTGCTTATTTGGTCTCTGAAACAAAGCCCTTGAGCGGCAAGGGCTGCTTTGTCAGACGCAGGTTGGCTCTGCAGGGGGATCCCGGGTCCTCACGGTGAGCTGATAGGAGAGAAGCTTTGGCAGACGTGGGTTTTCTGTCCCCCCTCCGCCCGCCCCGCGTCCTAGCTTTAGCTGCCCCTTGGTGGCCTCTACCAGTAGGGGGTGTCGAGGGAGGTATTCCTCTGTATCCCGGGCTGGGTGGTGGTCCTGAGGAGACACCTCTGAAGAGTAATAGGGCCTGGCGGGGTCAGACCCCGCAACTCTGAATTCACGGCACTCCTGGCTCTGCCGTCCAGCTCGTAATAAGCCAGCAGCTTAGCTGCCTCTTTTAAATTGGCTGGGAAGGCAGGCGAGCTTTACAACCCAAACAATCAATTTCAAACTGCCGAACCCAATCAGGCCGGATGGAGAGCGACCCTTTAAATTGCGTGTGAAGTTGGGGGAGGGCTCCCCTGTCCCCCTCAGGGGGTGCGGGCCATCGCTTCCCCTCCGAAGTGGGAACTAGGGTAGTGGCTCGGACCCCACTCAGGCCCTGTGTGCCCAGCCCCGGGCCTGGTCCTGCCGTGGGTCCGAGGAGCAGGGCCCGGGCCGTGGGACCCACAGGGGCACGTGTGACGTCCAGACAGCGCACTTCATGCCCTTAGAAAAGTACGTTGTGTCTCTCGCACGGTCTGATTTTAATTTGGGTAATATTCCCGTTAATAATAACATCTAATTACAGCGTCCATTAAAAGTTAGTAACATTAATTTAGCAGGGAGAAAATCTAATAGAGTTCTTGGAGTGATATTGGCATTTTTCCATTAAATTAATGTTATCAGCTTTTAACAGGATGTCTTAAATGGGCATCGTTAGTGTGGGGTATATTGAACAAATTAAATTCAGGCCCGTAATATGAATCCAGAAAAGATGTCTGTTGGGCTCTTTCATCCACTTGAAATATTCTGCAGCAAGTGTGGGAGGCTGTGCAGGACTTCTGGAAAATTCCTCCAGGGATGGACAAGCCATCTGCCCAGAGTCTGGGCGCCTCTGCAGTGAGCAGGGCCTAGAGGGGCCGCAGGGTAACCTTGACACCCTAAAACCCCTCTCGGGACCGCTCCCTTTCCCCGAGTTCTGTGTCCTGGGTCTCGTTGGACAAGCGGTTCACTGGAAGCCAGGACGTTCTCCAGCCAGCGGTGGGTGAGCTCCGCTTCCGGGCAGGGCTCCCGCCGTGTGGTGTCCCTGGCGGAATGGGTGCAGCACGGCCGTTTCAAAACCCAGCTGGATAGGGACGCAGAAGCTCACACGTGCAGATGGAAGGTTCTGGAGAGGGGGTGCAGGGGGCCAGCGGTGGTCGGCCCCCATGGTTGCAGCTCTGCCCGTTCCTGGGAAGTCCGTGCTGTTGCTTGGAGCAGGAAGCTCCGGGTGCCGGTCCTCCTCGAGGAGCTGGGATGGAGCTGGGATGCCGGCATTACCGAGTATCGGGGGACTGATGCTGTCTGACATTTACAGATGCAGAGATTTGTGACTGAGATACAATTTCACCGAGACAGTCCCATAAAAGCATACATTACATACATGCTTAAAGGGAGTTTCTCAGACTTCTATAAAAGTTCCGGTGAGAGATGATGCCGCGGAAATGAGCCTTGACGCTTGGCGTGGGATCAGGCGGCCGCGTCCTCGTGCTGGTTTCCAGGCTGCCTCTGCCCCTTCCCGTTCACGTGACCAGCAGTCCTCTCCCTCCTTGTTCTTGTCTGGGGGACTCGAGGATGAGGGAAAGCGGTGGTGACTCTTGGGCAGGGGCTGCCCGTGCACCGCCTGTCTGTGATAAGTGTCTTCACCCTTCATGTGTCAGAAGCACAGGCTTTGGGGAGGGAGGGAGGCAGGGAGGGAGGCAGGGTTATGCATCTTCAGGCCCTTACGTGCAGCTGTGGCCACGGTAGCTCTGGGGGGTGAGCTCTGGAGCTGGACATGCCTGGGGTCTACGCCTCAGGGGCTGGAAAGTTTTGAGCAAATCATTCCGCTTCGGTTTCCTCATCTACAGAGCAGGAGGAAAACAGGAGCATCTTGGAGAGGAAGGATCTGCTGTGAAAGTTATAGGAGGGCTTGCTATTCGTTTGGTCTGAGAGCCAGAGAAAGAAAATCAAACCCCAGCCACCTCTGGAGGTCAGGCAGAAGCCCACAGGGCTCGAGGCTTGTGTCCCCAGAGGGCTCTGACTGGCATGTCCCGAAAGGGTGGGGAGGTGGGGGGAGGGTGAGTTTAGGACAGAGGACGGGGAGACCACGGCACAGGGCACCAGACTTGAAGCCAGGAGCACAGGCGTGCGCCCGGCCCTGCCGAGCGGCGGCCACGGGCAGGGGACGGTGGACCGAGGGGGAGGGGCTGCGTGCCCGAGTCCTGTGGCCAGGGAGCCGGTCACGACCCCGCTCAGGCCTCACCAGGTACAGGCAGGCATCCTCACGTCTGGTGGCCGAGGCAGCGGACGCGCCCTGATGAGGGCTGAAATGAGTTTTTATGGAAAACACATCTTACACAGCAGATACAGAGCCTGGATAGACTGTCCAGTTCATATATGTAAACAGTGTGTACAGTAAGGCTCCACACACCGGCTACGTTCAGGTGAATCCGGAAAACCAAGGGAAGGGGCACCTTTCCCGGGTGGGACGTGCCCTGCGTGGCATGGGGTTCGGGTGATCATGAGAGTGTGAGGGGGTGTCCTCTGCTGATGTCCTCAGACCTGTTTCCAGTTATTGGAACGGGAGAATGTCACCCAGAAAATACTGCAGCTTCTTACTTACAGGATATGTTATCTTCAAGAAAATGACTGTATTAGTTGAGACTTTTTCTCTATAGAAAGTCTGGTGCAAGGCTCACTGCTGCTTAGGTGACGTGATTCATTTTTATTCGAAGCTCACTATGCACCGTTCAGATGTGACGCAGCTTCTCTGAAAGTCATTCAGTCTTCTGCGCGTCTTCATCATATTTGTCTAAATCCAGTGCAAACTGCTTACATGCAGAAATCCTGAATTCTCTTCGAAAGCTTGCCTGTTTTCAAGAGCTATGATTTTATATAATATATGTGTGCATGCATCCGTGCATGACGTATACATAAATATGCATCATATATATTTTAAGTGACACACTCCTGCAATGGGAACCATCTATGTTTGGTTTTATGTGTGCCCAACAGTGAAGTCACAGGTTAAGTTATTTTGCTTTAAAAGTGCAGACGTCAGCATAGATTGACTGACCGAGTTCAAATCCACGTCTGCGTCCACCAGCTGTGTGGTTCTGTGTTCTCACTTCTTCCGCAGCCTCAGTCTTCTGATCTGTAACGTGGGGGTTATAATAGCCACCCGTAGGGCTAGTCTAGGGATTAGAAATAAAGTCTAAGGCACTTAGCCCACGCCTGCACAGAGGACTTACTAGATACGGAAGCTATTATTTTATGTTTTCCAATATCAACTTAGAAGTAGAGAAATGAGTTGAATGCCTTCTTAAAGGTATTTCTAAATCTAAGGTTTAATGAAATAATACATATTATTGCAACGGAAAAGAGCTGTAGTAATTCCTTTGCTGGTCATGTCACAGTTGTTTCTGAGAGACTGAATGAATATTGGACCTACATGCCTATAAAAACGCCGATTGGAGTTAATGTGCTACAAACTGCTCTCCTGTTTTAGGGCTCAGAAATGTAAAATGGGGCCCTTCCATAGGAAGCTTACACTGCGATGGACAGAGAAGAATTTCACTTGAACAGCAAATGTCGCCCCATATAAAGGGTAAATTTGGTGCCGCAAATACGAAATGATTCTGCAACCCGGAGCTGAGTAGTTCGGCGTACCTACCATTGAATTTGGATTTTGAGAAAAGTTGTTCTCCCAACTAGGTTATGAAGTAAGACTACAGACAGGACAAAATGTGAAAAAGACAAATTAACTTAAGCATCTGTTTCTGAACGGGTTTCGGGAGAACACACCGTTTCTCTGTCCCTCCTCTGGACAGTGGAGAGAGGGTACCTCTTGGGGCGAAGCCCTGATCTGAGCCTCACCCACCTCCTGGTCGGTTCCCTCCGTGGTGCTAAGCTACTGTTCATGAGTTTGATCTGCTTAAATAACTTTGTCCAGAAGGAGTAGGGCTGGGTTAGCTTTTCCTGATCTCAGAAACACTCCCTCTAGCTGGGGGACCTGTCAGCGTTCAGAGGGAAGGTGAATTCCTCCTTCCCAGGAATTCACCCCTTCTTTTGCATCAAACTGACTGCAGTTTGGATTAATACCTGTAAATCTTCTATTATGAAGTGAGAGTATAAAAGTGCTGCTTAAACAAACTACCCCCTCCCAGGCTGAACAAAGGAAGTCTCTAATGCAAATTAGATTAGCTCTAGATTAAATGCCAGGAACTTGGCTGTATCTGGAGTCACCCTTCAGCCCCCTTCCCACCTGGGAGACTGACTCTTCCTTACATAGCTCATTACAAAGGAAAAATCACTCCTAAGCCCCTAACAATTAAAAATTTAATGAGCAAACGTGCATAGAAGATACTTCAAGCTCATTCTGTCAAATGCATTTTAATTTCCTTTTCTTTTGTTATGCTCAGTTATTCCAAGATAAGTTTAAGTTTTTAGCTCCCTAGGAGGTAAGATCTAAACATAATGACCACATGTAAGCATCTGGAACTATGGGATCATCTTTCACAGCCTGAACCACATTAATTGTCCAGTTAGGAGGACATGCTGCTCTTCCTGGTACCAAAGTTGATAGAAGTTGTGCCTGAGAGGAGAGGGGTCACTGAATTACGAAAGCCGTGAACTCTCATCTCCATGATATTTCACTAACTCTTATGCCCATGGGGACACTTCTGTCTGTTACGTTTTCTAAAAGCTGCACCTGCAAGTCGGATGTCTTGAGACTCGGCTAAGACGCAGCTCAGATAAACACACAGATTAGGACGTCCTTCAAAGCTCCCTGACTGTTCGTCCTCGGGAAAGAGGGGATTAAGTGATATGGAGACACCCCCAGACGCTTCATGGAACAAAATTCTGACGGAGACTTGCTGGTGGGGTTGGGACCCCTGAACTGTGAGAAGAAGCGATCTTAAAGCAGGTCAGTGAACACTTCACATTTCCAGGTAGCTTTACGGGGTCTGTTTCAGCTTTGAACCACTGTCCAACCTAGGCAGTCATGATGGGTGTGTGTGTGTCCGCATGTGCGTGTCCATTGTGTGTGTGTGCCCACATGTGCGTGCCTGTGTGTGTCCACATGATGCGTGTCCGTGTGTGTCCATGTGTGTGTGCACATGTGTGTGTCCGCGTGTGTGTGGACAGAAGAGGACACACCGTGAGGACGCACGGGGACGTGGCGGAGAACGTCACTGTCACTGAACACAGCCCCGGCTCTCCCTTGAGATTCGGACTGGAGTACAATCTCCTTATTAATGCAAGAGAGGGCCTGCCTATTAAGACCAAACAAACAGTATAGGGAAAATCAACTAGTCCCCACCCAACTCACGTGGTAGGATTTACCGTCGCTGTAAATGAATTAAATTATTAGGTATTGAATGCCAGCCATTCACCCAGCAGCAGCAGCAAACGCATCCGGGTGTAGTTTTTAATATAGTTTTTAGTTTGTCTGGGTGTTTCCGTGAGCCATGGCCGCTGAGCCTGCGCATCCGGAGCCTGTGCTCCGCAACGGGAGAGGCCACGGCAGTGAGAGGCCCGCGTACTGCAAAAAAACAAACAAACAAAAAAAAAAAGGTGGTCCGTGAAGAGCCAGCGTCGTTGAGTAACTAACTGGCCTGAGGTCCTAGTGGACCAGAGGAAACACACAGGGATGTGCTTTGTGGCTTCCCTGCGCGGAAGATACAAAGTACAAAATGCATGGCCTTTTTAAGTCAAAAACCATGAAAACAGTATGTTTTGAATTTTCCATTCGGGCTTATCTAAATTCAACTTTCTTTTAAAATATGTAGACAGTAACGAATACTTACGTATCCGTCTACACTTTGGAAATATTGGTCATCGTTACCAGTATCTGGCTTTTTACATTTCCTCCTGGTGGATGCCAGCAGCGTGGTGAACAAGCTACGACCACTAGGAGAACGTTATGAGGAACTGGATACATCCACAGCAAACTGGTTGTGCTCAAAATGTATTTTCAATTTCCTTCTGTGTATATCTTAACATCCAGCATGACACGCTGTGTGCTGTAAATAAAAGATCGTGGAATGAATTATATGCCTTAAATTATACCCCTTATAAATGACGACACCGAAAAGAATAGTAGCCAAGCTCATCATTGAATATCCTTTAGGATGTAATGGTACGTTTTGTTTAACTGGTCAGATCAGGCCATCAGTATAACATAAAACATAAATTAGCATCAAGCTCAAACAAATACAGATATTTGTGCATCTTGTTGTGTAATCGGGGCAGGCGGAGCTAGAATGTTGCTCTGCAGAGCTTGTTTTTAATTAAAAGAGCCCCAGATAGAACCATCATGCTTAACATCAGAGAAAAACCTCAACGCAGTCTGCCAAGCAGTCCCCTTGCAACACAACGTTTGCTTTTCCTGTGGGTGGTAACACTCTAGGTCCGGGTAATGCGACTTACTGATTAGCGCTCTAAGCGCTTTCAGCGCTCTCGATAGGTTGGGGAGCACAAACCTCCCGCACCTCTGACCTCCCCTATGTCCTGGGAAATGGGCACACCTGGTTCCTCTCGGCGCGGAAACACTCCTTAGGGAACGGTTGCAGCGAGTAAAGCCTAGTCTTCTAGGAAGTGACTTAATTAGGAGGCGGTTTTACGCTTTTCATGGGTTTCTTGGCAATCTTTACACTTCTGTGAAGATGACTAGGAATTGCTCCTTCCCTGTTCGGCCCTCCGGAGCCGTGGAGACGGCTGTCCTCAGAGCAGTGGTCTTTGCAAGGTCATCAGGGCTCGCTGGGGCTGGGGTGATGGACACGGAGCTCAGAAATCAATCACAATTAGCATGGGCGTGAGCTTCCTGTGTGCAAATGTCGGCGGGAAGGACCCCAGGGCAACGTGCGGTCAGAGAAGCCGGTAGGTTTCAGGACTCGGTCCCTCTGTGGGGCAATCAGAGTCTGATCTCATCATGGTCAACACTGACGTTCCTGGAGACCAGCTTTGGTGTGTTTTGGCGGGAAGGGTCGTGGCAGGGAAGTATTTTGCGATCCCTGTAGGTGCAGTCGGCTCTGTAAGAACTGAAATTTGCTTTACACGAAGGCTCGGGGAAAACATCTGGGTAAGATGAAGCTTCACACCAAATGGTCCCCATCCTAACACATCCCCATCACTGGAGCCCGGCTGCTGTCCTTGCATCCTTTCTCCCCCCAGTACAAACCAGTACCGTCTCCTCTTTTTCTCTGGTTGTTCCCCCACCCCCTGGCCCTGCTTCAATCTCATGATGCCTGGGTCCATCTCTCCAAATTAATCTCATCCTCTCATCCTTCCTGGTCTAACTCCGAAGTTACTTCTTCCGTGAAGGCTGCCCTCCCCGCCCTGTGTATATATCCCTCCTTAGAATTTCTATAGAAGAGATCATGCAGTTTGCTGTCACTTGTTTGTTACAAACGTTAGGTTGGGATTCTCCACTATGCTAGAGAATTCTTTGAGTCCAGGAAACTTACAATGCCTTGTAGAATTCAAGGGGTAGAGTGGACTGTCCTCAAATACTTGTGGATTGATTGGTAATGTGAGTCCTTCCTATATTGGACTATAGAGTCCAATATTGACATAAAACTTTTATGAAGGTCAACGGTGATGGCAGACGTCATGATTATGTGAGACAAATCCACACAAAGAAGCCTGTAATGTCACGTACCTGTGAGTGTGTGTGTGTAAACCTTGCCTTTTGTGTGTCAGTCAGAACATGCTAAGTGTAGTGACAGATAGAGGTCATTAAAAGCAAAGGAAAGAGAAATAAGAAAAGAATGAAAACAATAATATTCAGTGACACCAATGTCATGAGAACATGGTCTGTTTACGTTCATACATGTAAGAGTGTGTTAAGTGAAACTGGAAAAAGAAAATTTAAGAATAGACTTTTCAAGCGTCTTAGAGTAGTGGAAGCAGGAAAGAAACGACCAGTGGTGGATGAAGATGCCTTTCACCAGAGAGTGAGGACCGACCAGGGTACAAGGTGGCGTGGGGAGCAGAGGAAGCCTGAAAAGAGGAAATCATAACAGAATCTTGTGCCAAAGAAATTTATTTTCATTAAGAAATAGGCTTTGTTTCCATAAAGAAATTTATTAGCCAGCTTCAGAAAGAGAGCAGGGTCCCCAGAGAGCGTTTCTCTGCATCGGGAAGACCTGGGAGGCTGTAGGAACTCCCCGACACCACGCGGGCCACAGGGACAGCGATCCCCGGTTCCGTGGCCTAAGGGTCCTCTGGAGCCCCAGGGGCTTGCGCCCTAAAATCTGGCCTCGAGGGTTGGGCTGTGGAAGACAGTAAGGACTCCTTGCCGGTGTCAAGGGGAGCGTGTGAAGAAGACAGCGCGCAGTGTGAGGCCGCCCAGTGTGGGGGACGTTTGCCACTTTGCTGTCTGCCCAGTTCACCAGCCAAAGGAAACACGAATATTTACTGTGATTGTTCGAGAGGGACGTGTAAACGGTGGTGCTACGAGAGGACATCCAGGATCATTCCCTGCCTGTGGGCCCGAATGGCTATGAATGTGTGTGTGCGCACGTGGGTGTGCGCACTTGTGGTGCATTTCTGTGCACGCGTGGTGGCGTGTCTGTGCATGACTGTGCGTGCACGTTGCCCTCACCCCAGGCCTCAGCGACGAGCCTGGAAGATTTAAGTGTCCGGTGGGGCAGGCCTCGTGTTTGGAGGAGGCTGACTGGCTTGGCGGACAGAGCTTTAGTTGGAGTGTCCTGGCGTGAATTCGCCTGAGCAGGGATTTGCAGTGGGAGTTTCTCTGTCCGCCAAGGACGGCAGCCTTGCCAGCTCACTGCGTCTGATGGGGCCTCTGTAAGCAACGGCCCCGGCAGAGCTGTGCTGCAGCTGAGTGCTGGCTCTGAGGGCCAGGGTGAGCACAGGGGACCCAGAGCCTGGGCAGCTTGGGCAGACCTGTGGATCAAACGTCCCTCCTGCAGGTACACCCTCACCAACGTGGGGAAGCGGATTAGGGGCCCGAGGAGCTCAGGGCAGCCGTCCTCCGTCCCAGCAGGGAAAAGGAGGGAGCAGAGGCGCCCAGTGCCCGGGGCCCCCCAGCAGGGAAAAGGAGGGAGCAGAGGGGCCCAGTGCCCGGGGCCCCCCAGCAGGGAAAAGGAGGGAGCAGAGGGGTCCAGTGCCCGGGGCCCCCCAGCAGGGAAAAGGAGGGAGCAGAGGGGCCCAGTGCCCGGGGCCCCCCAGCAGGGAAAAGGAGGGAGCAGAGGGGCCCAGTGCCCGGGGCCCCCGAGCGACGGCACAGCCAGGGCCTGCTTGACCGATGCTCGTGGCAGCTCCAATCGCCTGGGCCCACGGCTCAGGGTGACCAGGAAGAGGGAACGTGGCGTCTGGAGGATCCCACCGTGACACGGCCTCGTGGGTGGGCGGAGTCGTCAGCCGGCCTTTGCTGGGCCCAGCTGCTCGGTTCTCTGTAGCCTGTTAGGCACAGAGCCTCGTTTGTCCTGCGCAGCCTCTGGGTGAGTTGGGGTTTGAGCTAATGGGACGGTCAGCAGCTGTGACGTCCAGCCACGTGACTGTGAGCGGCAGGTCCACGTTGGGAACCAGAATGACCTGTCTGCTCTTTAACAGGGTCCCCGAGCGCTCGGGGTTGAAGGCAGGGTTCCCCTTCTTTCTTCCGGGCCTCTGGAGAGCTGAACACAGCTGTTCTCTTCCTTCAGTCCCCGTGCTTCTCACTCGCAGACTGACCCGTCTCTGGGATGCAGGCTCTGAGCAGACTTGTGGGAGACCTTCTCCTTCACCATCTTCTTCATCACCATCAGCATCACCGTCACCACGACTGTCATGACCCATCAGCACCATCGTCATCATCTCCACCATCTTCATCATCATCACCACCTTCATCAATATTATTGCCTCAAAGCACTTTGGAGATAGACTGTCTCAGCATGGACCAGGAGATCGACACCTACCCCTGGTCTTTCACAGGCTCTGCCGTCATCTTCGTGAACTGTGCTGATGGTCTGAGTTTTCTCTAATAGTTCCAGTCGCCTAAATACCAGACATGAGATTTATCAGCAGGTTTCACGTGTGCTCACTAACAGCAGCCCCAGCTGGAGGTAACGCATCTGTGTTCCGCTCACCGGGTGGTCACAGGGGTGGGCCCAGGATGGAGAGGCGGGCTCTGCAGGCTCTGGGAAATCCATGTTTGGAGTCTTCCTGTGAGTCTGGGACACGTGGTATCTGGAATTAGACATGTTTGCATCTATGACCCTGCTTTGGCCCGAGGTTCAGGGGTCTGATGAGATGCTGGATGGAGGCGGTATCCCTAGCAAGTGTCAGCATCGGTGTTCCCGTGTCCACAGAGGTGACACTCTGGACAGACGCACTGACACAGCTCCAGCGAGGTTCTCCCTTCAGGAGGCAAGGTTTGCTGGGTGAGCAACCCAAGCTGAGGATAGTATACTCAATGAGTGGTTTCTTGGAGTTTTAGGGGAGGAGATTTTGATTCAAGCTTTATTTTCACTTTCTCACTCTCTCAGTCACAGAAGAAGTGTTCAGAGGGCCTCCGTTAGTCTCCGCTTCCGTTTGTTGGAGCCCGTGAATCAAAAAGTGAAGAATCCAACCCAGAGAAAGAAGGGAACAAAGCCATGTTCCTAGTGTTTGTACTGTCTTGACATTCTCCACTCTGCTCCCTCCTGTTGGCTGGAGTCTGGGTTTTGAAAGAATACACCTCCTCATTTTCTCAGTTTCTGCTCTGTAAATATTCCGGTTACATCATGAGACCTTAAAGCCCCCAATCTGGTTGAAAAAAAAAAGGCAAAGGAAAAGAAAGTTATTTTAACCTGTACTGAGTGTACCAAGACCTGTACTTCTTGGTGAGCGGTTCACATAAGCTGTTCAAACACTTAAGCGTAGTAACTTCATCCCCACCGCAGACACGGCTATTGTGCTATGATCAGCGTGATTAAACCCTTACGCAGCCCCCATGTGCCCTGGTCCAGGACACGGGAAAGCATCCTTCCTCGTGGGGAATTAACTTCAGATGAAGGTCGGGAGGAGAAGCGGCCAAGGGGAAATGCTGGGGAGAACACAGGCTGATCTGGGAGCAGGAAACCTCTCTGGTCTCCCCTCTTCCCTGGATAGACGTTCTTTTCCAGTGTTTCCTCTGCCCTGAAGATGTGGTCCTACCATAGCTTGAGGGGGTCACAGTCCAACTTGCTGATGCTTTTCTTCCCCTCCTCACAAAGTTTAGAGTTAGAAATGATCCTCTTATCCCAGAAGATGCGTACAGTACAGATGAACGCTGGGCCGTGCGCCTGGTCCCCGAGTTTCGGGGAGAATCCTGTCTCGGCCCCTCCCGCCCCATATCCTGCTCTTTGTCGCTGGTGATGCAGCTGGAGACTTTGCTCCTCACCTGATTTTGTTGTCAGCAGCTTCAAAGATGAACATCATTGCTTCCGTTTTCTGTGTTGCTCTGGCGATGGACCCGGGGGTTGGAATGAAGCAGAGGGACGGGACTCTGGTTTCCAGTTCATTGGTTTGTTTAGTAAATATTTGCAACATTCCAACTGTCAGCAAGGCTGTGTTCTAGGCCTTGTGAATTTAAATAAAGAGAACATGGTCCTTACTCTCCAAGCGGGCTCCGTCTCCTGGAAGAAGAAACCCAGTGACGAAGATGCTACGATCTGCATTGATAAGAGGGGAGGTTTCTAGGGCAGGTAGGGGTGTGTGTGTGTGTGTGTGTGTGTGTGTGTGTGTGTGTGTGTAGCTGTGCAGATAACAAATAGTGTACAGGTGGCAGCACACCTCCGGTGGACGCATACCTGCGCTGGTATGGATTTGGGGACATTTCATGTGTCTGGGAAGCTGAGACTTCTCTGACTTCCCCACCCCTGCAGGTGTGACCCACCCGTGGGATCTGGACTCCAGAAGTGGAAAAGGGGGGCCTTGGCCACAAGAAAACCTTCAGAAAAGGGGTGGCTCGCTGATGTCCTCGGAGTGACGGTGTCTTTCCTATCATCTCAGGAGCAACGGTAGATCGAAGCCTTGGAAAGACACAGTCTCAGGCTGGTTGTCCTTAAGGCACAAGGTTCATGGGAACCTCGGCCACCACCCTCCCACCTGTAAGGATGTGGGAAGGAATGTGACCCACCACCAGCTTCTATCGGCATAAGGACCCTTCTCAATGAGCAAGTTTATCTGGGCCATATTTATCTTTTCCTGGCTGAGGGCAGCAGGTGAAGGGCTTTTCCCATCTCTTCATAAACGACTCCCCCATATGGGTCCATATTTAAGGCGTTTCATCAAATCAACATGACATTTTCTTTCCTTTTCAGTAGTTTTCATAATTTTTCCCTTAAACGTATACAGAAAAAAATTCTTAAGTCTGAACTTCTACTTAAACTTTGGGAACATTTTCTGTAGATTGTCTAGTGGTTATGACTTGCAGTTGAGATTGAACTCTATTTTCTAATTCTATTTAAAGTTGTTTTATCCTAACATTTTTTGATACCTTAAGGTTTACAATATATTTATTTAGCAAAATACAAAGGTGAGAGAGTGATGGTGCGATTACTTTTAGCAAGATTGTTTAAAAATTCAAAACCCGCCCCAGAACGCCAATGACGGAGGCTGCCCTGCACACTTAAGTCTCCTCCTGCATATCTTTGCAAACTCATCCTGGAACCCAGAGATCGCACTGAGCGCTTTCACGGCCAGGCTCAGCACAACCCGGGGTAAAAATACATTTTCTATCTGACAAATCCAATGAATGAATAAGCAATTTAAATGCAATTTAAATACTATTATGAGTGAAGCATAATTAAGTGAAAAATCATATTTAGGTGTTTCAAGTCTGTGATCTCCTGGCTCACTTAATGTAAAAAGAGCATCACTAAATCACGGGCTCTGCACGTATGGACACTTTCTCAGTATTTGCGTTTTTAATTTCCTTTCTCTTTTTGAGACCAGAAGATTCTCTGCGTTCACGGTGATCACATCATAAACTATTTAAACACTCCTGTTCACAAAAGCATCTTGCAGAAATGCCAAGATTCTGACTCACTTCTCAGTGGCTTTGTCAAATTCTGTAACTTCAATCCTGACAGACACCGGAAGTTCTTTCTCTCGTTTTTTCTTCTCTCGCGCTCTCCTCTCATGGAACACCTCCTAATTTTGTTTCATGGAGCTCCTTAAATATAGCACTTGCCATGATGTCTTTATATTTATCCTTGAAAAAAGCTAACGATAAATATAAAAACTTAAAACATTTCATGGAAAAAATACGTACAGCTACAGTGATGAGTTATCGTTACTCTGCACTTATACGGTGCTTCTGTTTAAAAAACAGTTTCCTTGTGGAAAGTGTCAACTTCTGCAGTGAAACCAGGGTAGGAAGACATTATCTCCATGTTTCTAAATTTGAAAACTGAGACACAGTTTGAACAAGAGATCTGATTATGCAACTTATTATGATGAAATGAGCTCCACTGGAAGATAAAAAATATTTATTGCTTTGAATTTTAGCTCCTAGAATCACTGTGAGTACCAGACATTCAATGCCCATTTTCCAGAAGAGGAAACAGGTTTGGAGAGATTAAGTCACTTAACCGACAGCTGGCAACCAGTACAGGTGCTTATCACCACTAACTCCTCCGGCTTGGTTAACGAGAGAGCGTGTTCCCATTAGAAACGATACAAAGTCTTTTTGTCTTTGTCTAAAGAGAGAGGGATAGTGAATATATACAGTAGTATTCTTCCGCGCCACTCTTTTCTCCTTTGTTCCCCTCATCAGCTCTGTGGAAACACCTGCCACGTGCGCATAACCAGGGGACACTCTCCCTGGTCAGCACCCTTGGGAGAATGGACAGGTGCCACGCTCCCATCCTGGGAACCCAGCTCAGCTCCACAGCGGAGCCGTGCACAGGACGGCCTGCGCTCCTCAGGAGCCGGTCTCAGATGAGCTGATCCGTAGGACTCATCCAGGCTGTGGCCGTGATGCTCGGCCACCGGAAACACACGCCATGTGGACTGCCGTCACTGGTCAGCAAGAAGCTGATGACTGGATTTTTTTTTGTTGTTGTTATTAATTAATTAATTAATTAATTTATGGCTGTGTTGGGTCTTCGTTTCTGTGTGAGGGCTTTCTCTAGTTGCGGCGAGCGGGGGCCACTCTTCATAGCGGTGCGCGGGCCTCTCACTATTGCGGCCTCTCCTGTTGTGGAGCACAGGCTCCAGATGCGCAGGCTCAGTAATTGTGGCTCACGGGGCCAGTTGCTCCGCGGCATGTGGGACCTTCCCAGACCAGGGCTCGAACCCGTGTCCCCTGCATTGGCAGACAGACTCTCAACCACTGCGCCACCAGGGAAGCCCTGATGACTGGATTTTTAAAAGTATTATGGGAATTCCATTGGAGGTAAAACCTTAGACTCCCACCCCTTACAGGGGAAGAGTCTTCTAGGTAGTGGAGGGGACTTGCATAGCGACCCTTAGGAGTCGATTGCTAAAGGAAGCCCATGACGTGTAGATTCGCGGAAAGTCATCCCTTGGCCGTCGTCACTTGGCACAGACCATGATTTCCGAGTGTTTATTAGGGGTCAGGACTCAGCGCACATGCCTCCCAGCGCCCTTCCTAACGAACAGCAGTGACCTCAATTTGTGTCCTTCCGGATCCTCAAGGAAGCAACATGTGCTGTTTAGATGTCCCCCCCCCGCCCCCCCGCGAGAAGGCGCCTTTCTCCGGGCTCTGTCTGAGCGGGTCCGCGGGTGACTGACGGTCCCCTGCCGCAGGAGTGGTGGCTCGGGCGTCTCCACCC